>NW_028259370.1:252500-430000 GCF_977971745.1 Zootermopsis nevadensis | reverse complement strand
AGGGGTCTAGCTCTGCGGCTAAGTCCCACCGTGCGTGGTACTTGAATGGTCGTTCCAGCGGCTAAGTCCCACGGTGCGTGGTAGTTGCTGGATGGCGCGTGGTAGGTGTTGGCCGGCCTCGGCGGCCACTTAAGAGAGTCAAAACTATAGATCTTCGCTGCCACTCACCCGCGGGGGCTGGGGAATCCCTCCAGCCCGCCAGCGCCCCTCCCCCGCGGGGGGGTGGGGGGGCCGGAGTGACTTCGCGGGGTCTCGAAGCCGGGACCGTAGCGCACGCCCTGAGCGGAACAGGGCACGCCGCTGGCGGGGTTCGAACCCAGGACCTTCTTCGGCCATGCAGCAGCGACCCGATTTCTTGGTGTAGGGCGCCGTGGAGGCACGCGGCGTCCCAGAATCCCCGAAGCGAGGTTCGAACCCAGGAACGTCATAGGCCCCTCGCGGCTGCAGCAGCGACGAGCTTGCGTGGCGTAGGGCGCCGTGGTGGCAGGCGAGCATCGAACCGAGGACTGAGTCCTCGAGGCTGGCCGGAGAACACAGGAGCGTCGTCATCGTCCTCGCGGCGGCGGCGTAGGGCGCCGTGGTGGCCCGCGGCATCTCAGGTGGGCCTAAAACAATTAAGCTAGGTTCGAACCCAGGACGGAGTCCGGACCGAGTCCCCGCGATTAAGAACGCGGTCCCCCGCCCGCCCGCCCGCCCACACACGCCAGATCTCCGTCCTGCCCCCACCCCCACCCCCGTCCTGACACTACGACCCCGGGTCAAGTGCGGCGTGTCCCGAACCGGCAGGAGGCCTCATACTTGCCGATTGCCGGTTCGGCCGCGCACTCGGACCTGCTCCCAAAGTCCTCCCCATAGTAGGTCTGGACCCCCCTTATCTCAGCATTTGTCTTGCGCGGGCGGAAGGCGATTTTCTCCCCGACGAGAGGCTTGCCGGCCGCCAAGGCCCGGGACGTCTGCGGCAAAAGTCCGACGGCGCGTGGTAGCTCAGAAGGCTGTTTCGGTGAAAGAGTCCTGCGGTAATGGCGCCTTCTTAATAATAGTAACTTGAATAAAAATAACATAAGACAACACGAATAACGGGAGTAGAAGAAGAAGAATTAGGGAGGAAGAAAGCGTAATATAGTGAAGTAGATGGTTTTGTATTCTTATGAGTTGTTTGATTTTGAGTGAGTGAGTGGGATGTGTTGTTTTGGTTGCGTCTTATGTTTTTCTTTTATGGTTCTGTTGTGTCTTATTCTTTTTGTTGTGCCCTCTAATTATTCTTTTTCTGTCTCACTGTGTTGATGTATCGCATTGTTTTGTTGTGTCTTATGTTCTTGTACCTTATTGTAGGTCACTGCCACCGGGGATAAAATCATTTGCAATCAATAACAAATAATAAAAATAATAATATGGTTAAGTATTTGTAAATCATTAAAATTGGGCTTGCGGTGCCCCGTCTCGAAAGAAATCATCGTATAGCCGTTAACGCATTAAAAGTAAGTCATGTAAGAGACTACGCCTGTGTTTGATGGGTTGTATTGGGACGGTCGCTTCCTGAGGCCAATTCAGACGGCGAGTATAGTTACGGGGCTGCTTCGAAGCACGAGACCGTGCCGTGATAGCGCCTTCCTAAGAATAAGAAATAGAACGAATATAACTTCAGCGGCTAAGTCCGAAATATTCCAAAATGCAGTAAAATATTCTTAATTGAAAAAAAATGGGCTTGCTGTGCACAATAATGCCGTTAATTGTCTAAAAATAAATTTCCGAAATTTAACTCAAAAGTCATGGCTCTGCGGCTATGTCCCGTGGTGCTTGGAACTTGAAATCAGTTCTGCGGCTATGTCCGACCGTGCGTGTTAGTTGAGTCGCTTCAGCGGCTAAGTCCGAAAATTTCCAAAATGCAGAAAAATATACATAATTGAAGAAAGTTGGCCTTGCTGTGCTTAATAATATCGTTAATAGATTAAAAATAAATTTCCGCTGTGTTAGGTGGGCCTTACTTGGACGGTACGAATTCTGCGGCTATGTCCCGTGGTGCGTGGTACTTGAAACCAGTTCTGCGGCTATGTCCGACCGTGCGTGTTAGTTGAGTCGCTTCAGCGGCTAAGTCCAAAAAATTTCCAAAATGCAGAAAAATACACATAATTGAAGAAAATTGGGCTTGCTGTGCTTAATAATATCGTTAATAGATTAAAAATAAATTTCCGCTGTGTTAGCTGGGCCTTACTTGGACGGTACGAATTCTGCGGCTATGTCCCGTGGTGCGTGGTACTTGAAACCAGTTCTGCGGCTATGTCCGACCGTGCGTGTTAGTTGAGTCGCTTCAGCGGCTAAGTCCAAAAAATTTCCAAAATGCAGAAAAATACACATAATTGAAGAAAATTGGGCTTGCTGTGCTTAATAATATCGTTAATAGATTAAAAATAAATTTCCGCTGTGTTAGCTGGGCCTTACTTGGACGGTACGAATTCTGCGGCTATGTCCCGTGGTGCGTGGTACTTGAAACCAGTTCTGCGGCTATGTCCGACCGTGCGTGTTAGTTGAGTCGCTTCAGCGGCTAAGTCCGAAAATTTCCAAAATGCAGAAAAATATTCATAATTGAAGAAAGTTGGCCTTGCTGTGCATAGTAATGCCGTTAATTGACTAAAAATAAATTTCCGCTGTGTTAGGTGGGCCTTACTTGGACGGGACGAATTCTGCGGCTATGTCCCGTGGTGCGTGGTACTTGAAATCAGTTCTGCGGCTATGTCCGACCGTGCGTGTTAGTTGAGTCGCTTCAGCGGCTAAGTCCAAAAAATTTCCAAAATGCAGAAAAATACACATAATTGAAGAAAATTGGGCTTGCTGTGCTTAATAATATCGTTAATAGATTAAAAATAAATTTCCGCTGTGTTAGGTGGGCCTTACTTGGACGGTACGAATTCTGCGGCTATGTCCCGTGGTGCGTGGTACTTGAAACCAGTTCTGCGGCTATGTCCGACCGTGCGTGTTAGTTGAGTCGCTTCAGCGGCTAAGTCCGAAAATTTCCAAAATGCAGAAAAATATACATAATTGAAGAAAATTGGCCTTGCTGTGCTTAATAATGTCGTTAATAGATTAAAAATAAATTTCCGCTGTGTTAGCTGGGCCTTACTTGGACGGTACGAATTCTGCGGCTATGTCCCGTGGTGCGTGGTACTTGAAACCAGTTCTGCGGCTATGTCCGACCGTGCGTGTTAGTTGAGTCGCTTCAGCGGCTAAGTCCGAAAATTTCCAAAATGCAGAAAAATATACATAATTGAAGAAAATTGGCCTTGCTGTGCTTAATAATGTCGTTAATAGATTAAAAATAAATTTCCGCTGTGTTAGCTGGGCCTTACTTGGACGGTACGAATTCTGCGGCTATGTCCCGTGGTGCGTGGTACTTGAAACCAGTTCTGCGGCTATGTCCGACCGTGCGTGTTAGTTGAGTCGCTTCAGCGGCTAAGTCCGAAAATTTCCAAAATGCAGAAAAATATTCATAATTGAAGAAAGTTGGCCTTGCTGTGCATAGTAATGCCGTTAATTGACTAAAAATAAATTTCCGCTGTGTTAGGTGGGCCTTACTTGGACGGGACGAATTCTGCGGCTATGTCCCGTGGTGCGTGGTACTTGAAATCAGTTCTGCGGCTATGTCCGACCGTGCGTGTTAGTTGAGTCGCTTCAGCGGCTAAGTCCAAAAAATTTCCAAAATGCAGAAAAATATACATAATTGAAGAAAGTTGGCCTTGCTGTGCTTAATAATATCGTTAATAGAATAAAAATAAATTTCCGCTGTGTTAGGTGGGCCTTACTTGGACGGTACGAATTCTGCGGCTATGTCCCGTGGTGCGTGGTACTTGAAACCAGTTCTGCGGCTATGTCCGACCGTGCGTGTTAGTTGAGTCGCTTCAGCGGCTAAGTCCAAAAAATTTCCAAAATGCAGAAAAATACACATAATTCAAGAAAATTGGGCTTGCTGTGCTTAATAATATCGTTAATAGATTAAAAATAAATTTCCGCTGTGTTAGCTGGGCCTTACTTGGACGGTACGAATTCTGCGGCTATGTCCCGTGGTGCGTGGTACTTGAAACCAGTTCTGCGGCTATGTCCGACCGTGCGTGTTAGTTGAGTCGCTTCAGCGGCTAAGTCCGAAAATTTCCAAAATGCAGAAAAATATACATAATTGAAGAAAGTTGGCCTTGCTGTGCTTAATAATATCGTTAATAGAATAAAAATAAATTTCCGCTGTGTTAGGTGGGCCTTACTTGGACGGTACGAATTCTGCGGCTATGTCCCGTGGTGCGTGGTACTTGAAACCAGTTCTGCGGCTATGTCCCACCGTGCGTGTTACTTGAGTCGCTTCAGCGGCTAAGTCCCACGGTGCGTGGTAGTTGCTGGATGGCGCGTGGTAGGTGTTGGCCGGCCTCGGCGGCCACTTAAGAGAGTCAAAACTATAGATCTTCGCTGCCACTCACCCGCGGGGGCTGGGGAATCCCTCCAGCCCGCCAGCGCCCCTCCCCCGCGGGGGGGTGGGGGGGCCGGAGTGACTTCGCGGGGTCTCGAAGCCGGGACCGTAGCGCACGCCCTGAGCGGAACAGGGCACGCCGCTGGCGGGGTTCGAACCCAGGACCTTCTTCGGCCATGCAGCAGCGACCCGATTTCTTGGTGTAGGGCGCCGTGGAGGCACGCGGCGTCCCAGAATCCCCGAAGCGAGGTTCGAACCCAGGAACGTCATAGGCCCCTCGCGGCTGCAGCAGCGACGAGCTTGCGTGGCGTAGGGCGCCGTGGTGGCAGGCGAGCATCGAACCGAGGACTGAGTCCTCGAGGCTGGCCGGAGAACACAGGAGCGTCGTCATCGTCCTCGCGGCGGCGGCGTAGGGCGCCGTGGTGGCCCGCGGCATCTCAGGTGGGCCTAAAACAATTAAGCTAGGTTCGAACCCAGGACGGAGTCCGGACCGAGTCCCCGCGATTAAGAACGCGGTCCCCCGCCCGCCCGCCCGCCCACACACGCCAGATCTCCGTCCTGCCCCCACCCCCACCCCCGTCCTGACACTACGACCCCGGGTCAAGTGCGGCGTGTCCCGAACCGGCAGGAGGCCTCATACTTGCCGATTGCCGGTTCGGCCGCGCACTCGGACCTGCTCCCAAAGTCCTCCCCATAGTAGGTCTGGACCCCCCTTATCTCAGCATTTGTCTTGCGCGGGCGGAAGGCGATTTTCTCCCCGACGAGAGGCTTGCCGGCCGCCAAGGCCCGGGACGTCTGCGGCAAAAGTCCGACGGCGCGTGGTAGCTCAGAAGGCTGTTTCGGTGAAAGAGTCCTGCGGTAATGGCGCCTTCTTAATAATAGTAACTTGAATAAAAATAACATAAGACAACACGAATAACGGGAGTAGAAGAAGAAGAATTAGGGAGGAAGAAAGCGTAATATAGTGAAGTAGATGGTTTTGTATTCTTATGAGTTGTTTGATTTTGAGTGAGTGAGTGGGATGTGTTGTTTTGGTTGCGTCTTATGTTTTTCTTTTATGGTTCTGTTGTGTCTTATTCTTTTTGTTGTGCCCTCTAATTATTCTTTTTCTGTCTCACTGTGTTGATGTATCGCATTGTTTTGTTGTGTCTTATGTTCTTGTACCTTATTGTAGGTCACTGCCACCGGGGATAAAATCATTTGCAATCAATAACAAATAATAAAAATAATAATATGGTTAAGTATTTGTAAATCATTAAAATTGGGCTTGCGGTGCCCCGTCTCGAAAGAAATCATCGTATAGCCGTTAACGCATTAAAAGTAAGTCATGTAAGAGACTACGCCTGTGTTTGATGGGTTGTATTGGGACGGTCGCTTCCTGAGGCCAATTCAGACGGCGAGTATAGTTACGGGGCTGCTTCGAAGCACGAGACCGTGCCGTGATAGCGCCTTCCTAAGAATAAGAAATAGAACGAATATAACTTCAGCGGCTAAGTCCGAAATATTCCAAAATGCAGTAAAATATTCTTAATTGAAAAAAAATGGGCTTGCTGTGCACAATAATGCCGTTAATTGTCTAAAAATAAATTTCCGAAATTTAACTCAAAAGTCATGGCTCTGCGGCTATGTCCCGTGGTGCTTGGAACTTGAAATCAGTTCTGCGGCTATGTCCGACCGTGCGTGTTAGTTGAGTCGCTTCAGCGGCTAAGTCCGAAAATTTCCAAAATGCAGAAAAATATACATAATTGAAGAAAGTTGGCCTTGCTGTGCTTAATAATATCGTTAATAGATTAAAAATAAATTTCCGCTGTGTTAGGTGGGCCTTACTTGGACGGTACGAATTCTGCGGCTATGTCCCGTGGTGCGTGGTACTTGAAACCAGTTCTGCGGCTATGTCCGACCGTGCGTGTTAGTTGAGTCGCTTCAGCGGCTAAGTCCGAAAATTTCCAAAATGCAGAAAAATATTCATAATTGAAGAAAGTTGGCCTTGCTGTGCATAGTAATGCCGTTAATAGATTAAAAATAAATTTCCGCTGTGTTAGGTGGGCCTTACTTGGACGGTACGAATTCTGCGGCTATGTCCCATGGTGCGTGGTACTTGAAACCAGTTCTGCGGCTATGTCCGACCGTGCGTGTTAGTTGAGTCGCTTCAGCGGCTAAGTCCGAAAATTTCCAAAATGCAGAAAAATACACATAATTGAAGAAAATTGGGCTTGCTGTGCTTAATAATATCGTTAATAGATTAAAAATAAATTTCCGCTGTGTTAGGTGGGCCTTACTTGGACGGTACGAATTCTGCGGCTATGTCCCGTGGTGCGTGGTACTTGAAACCAGTTCTGCGGCTATGTCCGACCGTGCGTGTTAGTTGAGTCGCTTCAGCGGCTAAGTCCGAAAATTTCCAAAATGCAGAAAAATATTCATAATTGAAGAAAGTTGGCCTTGCTGTGCATAGTAATGCCGTTAATAGATTAAAAATAAATTTCCGCTGTGTTAGGTGGGCCTTACTTGGACGGTACGAATTCTGCGGCTATGTCCCGTGGTGCGTGGTACTTGAAACCAGTTCTGCGGCTATGTCCGACCGTGCGTGTTAGTTGAGTCGCTTCAGCGGCTAAGTCCAAAAAATTTCCAAAATGCAGAAAAATACACATAATTGAAGAAAATTGGGCTTGCTGTGCTTAATAATATCGTTAATAGATTAAAAATAAATTTCCGCTGTGTTAGGTGGGCCTTACTTGGACGGTACGAATTCTGCGGCTATGTCCCGTGGTGCGTGGTACTTGAAACCAGTTCTGCGGCTATGTCCGACCGTGCGTGTTAGTTGAGTCGCTTCAGCGGCTAAGTCCAAAAAATTTCCAAAATGCAGAAAAATACACATAATTGAAGAAAATTGGGCTTGCTGTGCTTAATAATATCGTTAATAGATTAAAAATAAATTTCCGCTGTGTTAGCTGGGCCTTACTTGGACGGTACGAATTCTGCGGCTATGTCCCGTGGTGCGTGGTACTTGAAACCAGTTCTGCGGCTATGTCCGACCGTGCGTGTTAGTTGAGTCACTTCAGCGGCTAAGTCCAAAAAATTTCCAAAATGCAGAAAAATACACATAATTGAAGAAAATTGGGCTTGCTGTGCTTAATAAAATCGTTAATAGATTAAAAATAAATTTCCGCTGTGTTAGGTGGGCCTTACTTGGACGGTACGAATTCTGCGGCTATGTCCCGTGGTGCGTGGTACTTGAAACCAGTTCTGCGGCTATGTCCGACCGTGCGTGTTAGTTGAGTCGCTTCAGCGGCTAAGTCCAAAAAATTTCCAAAATGCAGAAAAATACACATAATTGAAGAAAATTGGGCTTGCTGTGCTTAATAATATCGTTAATAGATTAAAAATAAATTTCCGCTGTGTTAGGTGGGCCTTACTTGGACGGTACGAATTCTGCGGCTATGTCCCGTGGTGCGTGGTACTTGAAACCAGTTCTGCGGCTATGTCCGACCGTGCGTGTTAGTTGAGTCGCTTCAGCGGCTAAGTCCAAAAAATTTCCAAAATGCAGAAAAATACACATAATTGAAGAAAATTGGGCTTGCTGTGCTTAATAATATCGTTAATAGATTAAAAATAAATTTCCGCTGTGTTAGCTGGGCCTTACTTGGACGGTACGAATTCTGCGGCTATGTCCCGTGGTGCGTGGTACTTGAAACCAGTTCTGCGGCTATGTCCGACCGTGCGTGTTAGTTGAGTCGCTTCAGCGGCTAAGTCCGAAAATTTCCAAAATGCAGAAAAATACACATAATTGAAGAAAATTGGGCTTGCTGTGCTTAATAAAATCGTTAATAGATTAAAAATAAATTACCGCTGTGTTAGCTGGGCCTTACTTGGACGGTACGAATTCTGCGGCTATGTCCCGTGGTGCGTGGTACTTGAAATCAGTTCTGCGGCTATGTCCGACCGTGCGTGTTAGTTGAGTCGCTTCAGCGGCTAAGTCCAAAAAATTTCCAAAATGCAGAAAAATACACATAATTGAAGAAAATTGGGCTTGCTGTGCTTAATAATATCGTTAATAGATTAAAAATAAATTTCCGCTGTGTTAGGTGGGCCTTACTTGGACGGTACGAATTCTGCGGCTATGTCCCGTGGTGCGTGGTACTTGAAACCAGTTCTGCGGCTATGTCCGACCGTGCGTGTTAGTTGAGTCGCTTCAGCGGCTAAGTCCAAAAAATTTCCAAAATGCAGAAAAATACACATAATTGAAGAAAATTGGGCTTGCTGTGCTTAATAATATCGTTAATAGATTAAAAATAAATTTCCGCTGTGTTAGCTGGGCCTTACTTGGACGGTACGAATTCTGCGGCTATGTCCCGTGGTTTGTGGTACTTGAAACCAGTTCTGCGGCTATGTCCGACCGTGCGTGTTAGTTGAGTCGCTTCAGCGGCTAAGTCCAAAAAATTTCCAAAATGCAGAAAAATACACATAATTGAAGAAAATTGGGCTTGCTGTGCTTAATAATATCGTTAATAGATTAAAAATAAATTTCCGCTGTGTTAGCTGGGCCTTACTTGGACGGTACGAATTCTGCGGCTATGTCCCGTGGTGCGTGGTACTTGAAACCAGTTCTGCGGCTATGTCCGACCGTGCGTGTTAGTTGAGTCGCTTCAGCGGCTAAGTCCGAAAATTTCCAAAATGCAGAAAAATACACATAATTGAAGAAAATTGGGCTTGCTGTGCTTAATAAAATCGTTAATAGATTAAAAATAAATTACCGCTGTGTTAGCTGGGCCTTACTTGGACGGTACGAATTCTGCGGCTATGTCCCGTGGTGCGTGGTACTTGAAATCAGTTCTGCGGCTATGTCCGACCGTGCGTGTTAGTTGAGTCGCTTCAGCGGCTAAGTCCAAAAAATTTCCAAAATGCAGAAAAATACACATAATTGAAGAAAATTGGGCTTGCTGTGCTTAATAATATCGTTAATAGATTAAAAATAAATTTCCGCTGTGTTAGGTGGGCCTTACTTGGACGGTACGAATTCTGCGGCTATGTCCCGTGGTGCGTGGTACTTGAAACCAGTTCTGCGGCTATGTCCGACCGTGCGTGTTAGTTGAGTCGCTTCAGCGGCTAAGTCCAAAAAATTTCCAAAATGCAGAAAAATACACATAATTGAAGAAAATTGGGCTTGCTGTGCTTAATAATATCGTTAATAGATTAAAAATAAATTTCCGCTGTGTTAGCTGGGCCTTACTTGGACGGTACGAATTCTGCGGCTATGTCCCGTGGTGCGTGGTACTTGAAACCAGTTCTGCGGCTATGTCCGACCGTGCGTGTTAGTTGAGTCGCTTCAGCGGCTAAGTCCGAAAATTTCCAAAATGCAGAAAAATATTCATAATTGAAGAAAGTTGGCCTTGCTGTGCATAGTAATGCCGTTAATTGACTAAAAATAAATTTCCGCTGTGTTAGGTGGGCCTTACTTGGACGGTACGAATTCTGCGGCTATGTCCCGTGGTGCGTGGTACTTGAAACCAGTTCTGCGGCTATGTCCGACCGTGCGTGTTAGTTGAGTCGCTTCAGCGGCTAAGTCCAAAAAATTTCCAAAATGCAGAAAAATACACATAATTGAAGAAAATTGGGCTTGCTGTGCTTAATAATATCGTTAATAGATTAAAAATAAATTTCCGCTGTGTTAGGTGGGCCTTACTTGGACGGTACGAATTCTGCGGCTATGTCCCGTGGTGCGTGGTACTTGAAACCAGTTCTGCGGCTATGTCCGACCGTGCGTGTTAGTTGAGTCGCTTCAGCGGCTAAGTCCAAAAAATTTCCAAAATGCAGAAAAATATACATAATTGAAGAAAGTTGGCCTTGCTGTGCTTAATAATATCGTTAATAGAATAAAAATAAATTTCCGCTGTGTTAGGTGGGCCTTACTTGGACGGTACGAATTCTGCGGCTATGTCCCGTGGTGCGTGGTACTTGAAACCAGTTCTGCGGCTATGTCCGACCGTGCGTGTTAGTTGAGTCGCTTCAGCGGCTAAGTCCAAAAAATTTCCAAAATGCAGAAAAATACACATAATTCAAGAAAATTGGGCTTGCTGTGCTTAATAATATCGTTAATAGATTAAAAATAAATTTCCGCTGTGTTAGCTGGGCCTTACTTGGACGGTACGAATTCTGCGGCTATGTCCCGTGGTGCGTGGTACTTGAAACCAGTTCTGCGGCTATGTCCGACCGTGCGTGTTAGTTGAGTCGCTTCAGCGGCTAAGTCCGAAAATTTCCAAAATGCAGAAAAATATACATAATTGAAGAAAGTTGGCCTTGCTGTGCTTAATAATATCGTTAATAGAATAAAAATAAATTTCCGCTGTGTTAGGTGGGCCTTACTTGGACGGTACGAATTCTGCGGCTATGTCCCGTGGTGCGTGGTACTTGAAACCAGTTCTGCGGCTATGTCCCACCGTGCGTGTTACTTGAGTCGCTTCAGCGGCTAAGTCCGAAAATTTCCAAAATGCAGAAAAATATTCATAATTGAAGAAAGTTGGCCTTGCTGTGCATAGTAATGCCGTTAATTGACTAAAAATAAATTTCCGCTGTGTTAGCTGGGCCTTACTTGGACGGTACGAATTCTGCGGCTATGTCCCGTGGTGCGTGGTACTTGAAACCAGTTCTGCGGCTATGTCCGACCGTGCGTGTTAGTTGAGTCGCTTCAGCGGCTAAGTCCAAAAAATTTCCAAAATGCAGAAAAATACACATAATTGAAGAAAATTGGGCTTGCTGTGCTTAATAATATCGTTAATAGATTAAAAATAAATTTCCGCTGTGTTAGCTGGGCCTTACTTGGACGGTACGAATTCTGCGGCTATGTCCCGTGGTGCGTGGTACTTGAAATCAGTTCTGCGGCTATGTCCCACCGTGCGTGTTACTTGAGTCGCTTCAGCGGCTAAGTCCGAAAATTTCCAAAATGCAGAAAAATATACATAATTGAAGAAAGTTGGCCTTGCTGTGCTTAATAATATCGTTAATAGATTAAAAATAAATTTCCGCTGTGTTAGGTGGGCCTTAATTGGACGGTACGAATTCTGCGGCTATGTCCCGTGGTGCGTGGTACTTGAAACCAGTTCTGCGGCTATGTCCGACCGTGCGTGTTAGTTGAGTCGCTTCAGCGGCTAAGTCCGAAAATTTCCAAAATGCAGAAAAATATTCATAATTGAAGAAAGTTGGCCTTGCTGTGCATAGTAATGCCGTTAATTGACTAAAAATAAATTTCCGCTGTGTTAGGTGGGCCTTACTTGGACGGGACGAATTCTGCGGCTATGTCCCGTGGTGCGTGGTACTTGAAACCAGTTCTGCGGCTATGTCCCACCGTGCGTGTTACTTGAGTCGCTTCAGCGGCTAAGTCCCACGGTGCGTGGTAGTTGCTGGATGGCGCGTGGTAGGTGTTGGCCGGCCTCGGCGGCCACTTAAGAGAGTCAAAACTATAGATCTTCGCTGCCACTCACCCGCGGGGGCTGGGGAATCCCTCCAGCCCGCCAGCGCCCCTCCCCCGCGGGGGGGTGGGGGGGCCGGAGTGACTTCGCGGGGTCTCGAAGCCGGGACCGTAGCGCACGCCCTGAGCGGAACAGGGCACGCCGCTGGCGGGGTTCGAACCCAGGACCTTCTTCGGCCATGCAGCAGCGACCCGATTTCTTGGTGTAGGGCGCCGTGGAGGCACGCGGCGTCCCAGAATCCCCGAAGCGAGGTTCGAACCCAGGAACGTCATAGGCCCCTCGCGGCTGCAGCAGCGACGAGCTTGCGTGGCGTAGGGCGCCGTGGTGGCAGGCGAGCATCGAACCGAGGACTGAGTCCTCGAGGCTGGCCGGAGAACACAGGAGCGTCGTCATCGTCCTCGCGGCGGCGGCGTAGGGCGCCGTGGTGGCCCGCGGCATCTCAGGTGGGCCTAAAACAATTAAGCTAGGTTCGAACCCAGGACGGAGTCCGGACCGAGTCCCCGCGATTAAGAACGCGGTCCCCCGCCCGCCCGCCCGCCCACACACGCCAGATCTCCGTCCTGCCCCCACCCCCACCCCCGTCCTGACACTACGACCCCGGGTCAAGTGCGGCGTGTCCCGAACCGGCAGGAGGCCTCATACTTGCCGATTGCCGGTTCGGCCGCGCACTCGGACCTGCTCCCAAAGTCCTCCCCATAGTAGGTCTGGACCCCCCTTATCTCAGCATTTGTCTTGCGCGGGCGGAAGGCGATTTTCTCCCCGACGAGAGGCTTGCCGGCCGCCAAGGCCCGGGACGTCTGCGGCAAAAGTCCGACGGCGCGTGGTAGCTCAGAAGGCTGTTTCGGTGAAAGAGTCCTGCGGTAATGGCGCCTTCTTAATAATAGTAACTTGAATAAAAATAACATAAGACAACACGAATAACGGGAGTAGAAGAAGAAGAATTAGGGAGGAAGAAAGCGTAATATAGTGAAGTAGATGGTTTTGTATTCTTATGAGTTGTTTGATTTTGAGTGAGTGAGTGGGATGTGTTGTTTTGGTTGCGTCTTATGTTTTTCTTTTATGGTTCTGTTGTGTCTTATTCTTTTTGTTGTGCCCTCTAATTATTCTTTTTCTGTCTCACTGTGTTGATGTATCGCATTGTTTTGTTGTGTCTTATGTTCTTGTACCTTATTGTAGGTCACTGCCACCGGGGATAAAATCATTTGCAATCAATAACAAATAATAAAAATAATAATATGGTTAAGTATTTGTAAATCATTAAAATTGGGCTTGCGGTGCCCCGTCTCGAAAGAAATCATCGTATAGCCGTTAACGCATTAAAAGTAAGTCATGTAAGAGACTACGCCTGTGTTTGATGGGTTGTATTGGGACGGTCGCTTCCTGAGGCCAATTCAGACGGCGAGTATAGTTACGGGGCTGCTTCGAAGCACGAGACCGTGCCGTGATAGCGCCTTCCTAAGAATAAGAAATAGAACGAATATAACTTCAGCGGCTAAGTCCGAAATATTCCAAAATGCAGTAAAATATTCTTAATTGAAAAAAAATGGGCTTGCTGTGCACAATAATGCCGTTAATTGTCTAAAAATAAATTTCCGAAATTTAACTCAAAAGTCATGGCTCTGCGGCTATGTCCCGTGGTGCTTGGAACTTGAAATCAGTTCTGCGGCTATGTCCGACCGTGCGTGTTAGTTGAGTCGCTTCAGCGGCTAAGTCCGAAAATTTCCAAAATGCAGAAAAATATACATAATTGAAGAAAGTTGGCCTTGCTGTGCTTAATAATATCGTTAATAGATTAAAAATAAATTTCCGCTGTGTTAGGTGGGCCTTACTTGGACGGTACGAATTCTGCGGCTATGTCCCGTGGTGCGTGGTACTTGAAACCAGTTCTGCGGCTATGTCCGACCGTGCGTGTTAGTTGAGTCGCTTCAGCGGCTAAGTCCGAAAATTTCCAAAATGCAGAAAAATATACATAATTGAAGAAAATTGGCCTTGCTGTGCTTAATAATGTCGTTAATAGATTAAAAATAAATTTCCGCTGTGTTAGCTGGGCCTTACTTGGACGGTACGAATTCTGCGGCTATGTCCCGTGGTGCGTGGTACTTGAAACCAGTTCTGCGGCTATGTCCGACCGTGCGTGTTAGTTGAGTCGCTTCAGCGGCTAAGTCCGAAAATTTCCAAAATGCAGAAAAATATACATAATTGAAGAAAATTGGCCTTGCTGTGCTTAATAATGTCGTTAATAGATTAAAAATAAATTTCCGCTGTGTTAGCTGGGCCTTACTTGGACGGTACGAATTCTGCGGCTATGTCCCGTGGTGCGTGGTACTTGAAACCAGTTCTGCGGCTATGTCCGACCGTGCGTGTTAGTTGAGTCGCTTCAGCGGCTAAGTCCGAAAATTTCCAAAATGCAGAAAAATATACATAATTGAAGAAAATTGGCCTTGCTGTGCTTAATAATGTCGTTAATAGATTAAAAATAAATTTCCGCTGTGTTAGCTGGGCCTTACTTGGACGGTACGAATTCTGCGGCTATGTCCCGTGGTGCGTGGTACTTGAAACCAGTTCTGCGGCTATGTCCGACCGTGCGTGTTAGTTGAGTCGCTTCAGCGGCTAAGTCCAAAAAATTTCCAAAATGCAGAAAAATACACATAATTGAAGAAAATTGGGCTTGCTGTGCTTAATAATATCGTTAATAGATTAAAAATAAATTTCCGCTGTGTTAGGTGGGCCTTACTTGGACGGTACGAATTCTGCGGCTATGTCCCGTGGTGCGTGGTACTTGAAACCAGTTCTGCGGCTATGTCCGACCGTGCGTGTTAGTTGAGTCGCTTCAGCGGCTAAGTCCAAAAAATTTCCAAAATGCAGAAAAATATACATAATTGAAGAAAGTTGGCCTTGCTGTGCTTAATAATATCGTTAATAGAATAAAAATAAATTTCCGCTGTGTTAGGTGGGCCTTACTTGGACGGTACGAATTCTGCGGCTATGTCCCGTGGTGCGTGGTACTTGAAACCAGTTCTGCGGCTATGTCCGACCGTGCGTGTTAGTTGAGTCGCTTCAGCGGCTAAGTCCAAAAAATTTCCAAAATGCAGAAAAATACACATAATTCAAGAAAATTGGGCTTGCTGTGCTTAATAATATCGTTAATAGATTAAAAATAAATTTCCGCTGTGTTAGCTGGGCCTTACTTGGACGGTACGAATTCTGCGGCTATGTCCCGTGGTGCGTGGTACTTGAAACCAGTTCTGCGGCTATGTCCGACCGTGCGTGTTAGTTGAGTCGCTTCAGCGGCTAAGTCCGAAAATTTCCAAAATGCAGAAAAATATACATAATTGAAGAAAGTTGGCCTTGCTGTGCTTAATAATATCGTTAATAGAATAAAAATAAATTTCCGCTGTGTTAGGTGGGCCTTACTTGGACGGTACGAATTCTGCGGCTATGTCCCGTGGTGCGTGGTACTTGAAACCAGTTCTGCGGCTATGTCCCACCGTGCGTGTTACTTGAGTCGCTTCAGCGGCTAAGTCCCACGGTGCGTGGTAGTTGCTGGATGGCGCGTGGTAGGTGTTGGCCGGCCTCGGCGGCCACTTAAGAGAGTCAAAACTATAGATCTTCGCTGCCACTCACCCGCGGGGGCTGGGGAATCCCTCCAGCCCGCCAGCGCCCCTCCCCCGCGGGGGGGTGGGGGGGCCGGAGTGACTTCGCGGGGTCTCGAAGCCGGGACCGTAGCGCACGCCCTGAGCGGAACAGGGCACGCCGCTGGCGGGGTTCGAACCCAGGACCTTCTTCGGCCATGCAGCAGCGACCCGATTTCTTGGTGTAGGGCGCCGTGGAGGCACGCGGCGTCCCAGAATCCCCGAAGCGAGGTTCGAACCCAGGAACGTCATAGGCCCCTCGCGGCTGCAGCAGCGACGAGCTTGCGTGGCGTAGGGCGCCGTGGTGGCAGGCGAGCATCGAACCGAGGACTGAGTCCTCGAGGCTGGCCGGAGAACACAGGAGCGTCGTCATCGTCCTCGCGGCGGCGGCGTAGGGCGCCGTGGTGGCCCGCGGCATCTCAGGTGGGCCTAAAACAATTAAGCTAGGTTCGAACCCAGGACGGAGTCCGGACCGAGTCCCCGCGATTAAGAACGCGGTCCCCCGCCCGCCCGCCCGCCCACACACGCCAGATCTCCGTCCTGCCCCCACCCCCACCCCCGTCCTGACACTACGACCCCGGGTCAAGTGCGGCGTGTCCCGAACCGGCAGGAGGCCTCATACTTGCCGATTGCCGGTTCGGCCGCGCACTCGGACCTGCTCCCAAAGTCCTCCCCATAGTAGGTCTGGACCCCCCTTATCTCAGCATTTGTCTTGCGCGGGCGGAAGGCGATTTTCTCCCCGACGAGAGGCTTGCCGGCCGCCAAGGCCCGGGACGTCTGCGGCAAAAGTCCGACGGCGCGTGGTAGCTCAGAAGGCTGTTTCGGTGAAAGAGTCCTGCGGTAATGGCGCCTTCTTAATAATAGTAACTTGAATAAAAATAACATAAGACAACACGAATAACGGGAGTAGAAGAAGAAGAATTAGGGAGGAAGAAAGCGTAATATAGTGAAGTAGATGGTTTTGTATTCTTATGAGTTGTTTGATTTTGAGTGAGTGAGTGGGATGTGTTGTTTTGGTTGCGTCTTATGTTTTTCTTTTATGGTTCTGTTGTGTCTTATTCTTTTTGTTGTGCCCTCTAATTATTCTTTTTCTGTCTCACTGTGTTGATGTATCGCATTGTTTTGTTGTGTCTTATGTTCTTGTACCTTATTGTAGGTCACTGCCACCGGGGATAAAATCATTTGCAATCAATAACAAATAATAAAAATAATAATATGGTTAAGTATTTGTAAATCATTAAAATTGGGCTTGCGGTGCCCCGTCTCGAAAGAAATCATCGTATAGCCGTTAACGCATTAAAAGTAAGTCATGTAAGAGACTACGCCTGTGTTTGATGGGTTGTATTGGGACGGTCGCTTCCTGAGGCCAATTCAGACGGCGAGTATAGTTACGGGGCTGCTTCGAAGCACGAGACCGTGCCGTGATAGCGCCTTCCTAAGAATAAGAAATAGAACGAATATAACTTCAGCGGCTAAGTCCGAAATATTCCAAAATGCAGTAAAATATTCTTAATTGAAAAAAAATGGGCTTGCTGTGCACAATAATGCCGTTAATTGTCTAAAAATAAATTTCCGAAATTTAACTCAAAAGTCATGGCTCTGCGGCTATGTCCCGTGGTGCTTGGAACTTGAAATCAGTTCTGCGGCTATGTCCGACCGTGCGTGTTAGTTGAGTCGCTTCAGCGGCTAAGTCCGAAAATTTCCAAAATGCAGAAAAATATACATAATTGAAGAAAGTTGGCCTTGCTGTGCTTAATAATATCGTTAATAGATTAAAAATAAATTTCCGCTGTGTTAGGTGGGCCTTACTTGGACGGTACGAATTCTGCGGCTATGTCCCGTGGTGCGTGGTACTTGAAACCAGTTCTGCGGCTATGTCCGACCGTGCGTGTTAGTTGAGTCGCTTCAGCGGCTAAGTCCGAAAATTTCCAAAATGCAGAAAAATATTCATAATTGAAGAAAGTTGGCCTTGCTGTGCATAGTAATGCCGTTAATAGATTAAAAATAAATTTCCGCTGTGTTAGGTGGGCCTTACTTGGACGGTACGAATTCTGCGGCTATGTCCCATGGTGCGTGGTACTTGAAACCAGTTCTGCGGCTATGTCCGACCGTGCGTGTTAGTTGAGTCGCTTCAGCGGCTAAGTCCGAAAATTTCCAAAATGCAGAAAAATACACATAATTGAAGAAAATTGGGCTTGCTGTGCTTAATAATATCGTTAATAGATTAAAAATAAATTTCCGCTGTGTTAGGTGGGCCTTACTTGGACGGTACGAATTCTGCGGCTATGTCCCGTGGTGCGTGGTACTTGAAACCAGTTCTGCGGCTATGTCCGACCGTGCGTGTTAGTTGAGTCGCTTCAGCGGCTAAGTCCGAAAATTTCCAAAATGCAGAAAAATATTCATAATTGAAGAAAGTTGGCCTTGCTGTGCATAGTAATGCCGTTAATAGATTAAAAATAAATTTCCGCTGTGTTAGGTGGGCCTTACTTGGACGGTACGAATTCTGCGGCTATGTCCCGTGGTGCGTGGTACTTGAAACCAGTTCTGCGGCTATGTCCGACCGTGCGTGTTAGTTGAGTCGCTTCAGCGGCTAAGTCCAAAAAATTTCCAAAATGCAGAAAAATACACATAATTGAAGAAAATTGGGCTTGCTGTGCTTAATAATATCGTTAATAGATTAAAAATAAATTTCCGCTGTGTTAGGTGGGCCTTACTTGGACGGTACGAATTCTGCGGCTATGTCCCGTGGTGCGTGGTACTTGAAACCAGTTCTGCGGCTATGTCCGACCGTGCGTGTTAGTTGAGTCGCTTCAGCGGCTAAGTCCAAAAAATTTCCAAAATGCAGAAAAATACACATAATTGAAGAAAATTGGGCTTGCTGTGCTTAATAATATCGTTAATAGATTAAAAATAAATTTCCGCTGTGTTAGCTGGGCCTTACTTGGACGGTACGAATTCTGCGGCTATGTCCCGTGGTGCGTGGTACTTGAAACCAGTTCTGCGGCTATGTCCGACCGTGCGTGTTAGTTGAGTCACTTCAGCGGCTAAGTCCAAAAAATTTCCAAAATGCAGAAAAATACACATAATTGAAGAAAATTGGGCTTGCTGTGCTTAATAAAATCGTTAATAGATTAAAAATAAATTTCCGCTGTGTTAGGTGGGCCTTACTTGGACGGTACGAATTCTGCGGCTATGTCCCGTGGTGCGTGGTACTTGAAACCAGTTCTGCGGCTATGTCCGACCGTGCGTGTTAGTTGAGTCGCTTCAGCGGCTAAGTCCAAAAAATTTCCAAAATGCAGAAAAATACACATAATTGAAGAAAATTGGGCTTGCTGTGCTTAATAATATCGTTAATAGATTAAAAATAAATTTCCGCTGTGTTAGGTGGGCCTTACTTGGACGGTACGAATTCTGCGGCTATGTCCCGTGGTGCGTGGTACTTGAAACCAGTTCTGCGGCTATGTCCGACCGTGCGTGTTAGTTGAGTCGCTTCAGCGGCTAAGTCCAAAAAATTTCCAAAATGCAGAAAAATACACATAATTGAAGAAAATTGGGCTTGCTGTGCTTAATAATATCGTTAATAGATTAAAAATAAATTTCCGCTGTGTTAGCTGGGCCTTACTTGGACGGTACGAATTCTGCGGCTATGTCCCGTGGTGCGTGGTACTTGAAACCAGTTCTGCGGCTATGTCCGACCGTGCGTGTTAGTTGAGTCGCTTCAGCGGCTAAGTCCGAAAATTTCCAAAATGCAGAAAAATACACATAATTGAAGAAAATTGGGCTTGCTGTGCTTAATAAAATCGTTAATAGATTAAAAATAAATTACCGCTGTGTTAGCTGGGCCTTACTTGGACGGTACGAATTCTGCGGCTATGTCCCGTGGTGCGTGGTACTTGAAATCAGTTCTGCGGCTATGTCCGACCGTGCGTGTTAGTTGAGTCGCTTCAGCGGCTAAGTCCAAAAAATTTCCAAAATGCAGAAAAATACACATAATTGAAGAAAATTGGGCTTGCTGTGCTTAATAATATCGTTAATAGATTAAAAATAAATTTCCGCTGTGTTAGGTGGGCCTTACTTGGACGGTACGAATTCTGCGGCTATGTCCCGTGGTGCGTGGTACTTGAAACCAGTTCTGCGGCTATGTCCGACCGTGCGTGTTAGTTGAGTCGCTTCAGCGGCTAAGTCCAAAAAATTTCCAAAATGCAGAAAAATACACATAATTGAAGAAAATTGGGCTTGCTGTGCTTAATAATATCGTTAATAGATTAAAAATAAATTTCCGCTGTGTTAGCTGGGCCTTACTTGGACGGTACGAATTCTGCGGCTATGTCCCGTGGTTTGTGGTACTTGAAACCAGTTCTGCGGCTATGTCCGACCGTGCGTGTTAGTTGAGTCGCTTCAGCGGCTAAGTCCAAAAAATTTCCAAAATGCAGAAAAATACACATAATTGAAGAAAATTGGGCTTGCTGTGCTTAATAATATCGTTAATAGATTAAAAATAAATTTCCGCTGTGTTAGCTGGGCCTTACTTGGACGGTACGAATTCTGCGGCTATGTCCCGTGGTGCGTGGTACTTGAAACCAGTTCTGCGGCTATGTCCGACCGTGCGTGTTAGTTGAGTCGCTTCAGCGGCTAAGTCCGAAAATTTCCAAAATGCAGAAAAATACACATAATTGAAGAAAATTGGGCTTGCTGTGCTTAATAAAATCGTTAATAGATTAAAAATAAATTACCGCTGTGTTAGCTGGGCCTTACTTGGACGGTACGAATTCTGCGGCTATGTCCCGTGGTGCGTGGTACTTGAAACCAGTTCTGCGGCTATGTCCGACCGTGCGTGTTAGTTGAGTCGCTTCAGCGGCTAAGTCCGAAAATTTCCAAAATGCAGAAAAATATTCATAATTGAAGAAAGTTGGCCTTGCTGTGCATAGTAATGCCGTTAATAGATTAAAAATAAATTTCCGCTGTGTTAGGTGGGCCTTACTTGGACGGTACGAATTCTGCGGCTATGTCCCATGGTGCGTGGTACTTGAAACCAGTTCTGCGGCTATGTCCGACCGTGCGTGTTAGTTGAGTCGCTTCAGCGGCTAAGTCCGAAAATTTCCAAAATGCAGAAAAATACACATAATTGAAGAAAATTGGGCTTGCTGTGCTTAATAATATCGTTAATAGATTAAAAATAAATTTCCGCTGTGTTAGGTGGGCCTTACTTGGACGGTACGAATTCTGCGGCTATGTCCCGTGGTGCGTGGTACTTGAAACCAGTTCTGCGGCTATGTCCGACCGTGCGTGTTAGTTGAGTCGCTTCAGCGGCTAAGTCCGAAAATTTCCAAAATGCAGAAAAATATTCATAATTGAAGAAAGTTGGCCTTGCTGTGCATAGTAATGCCGTTAATAGATTAAAAATAAATTTCCGCTGTGTTAGGTGGGCCTTACTTGGACGGTACGAATTCTGCGGCTATGTCCCGTGGTGCGTGGTACTTGAAACCAGTTCTGCGGCTATGTCCGACCGTGCGTGTTAGTTGAGTCGCTTCAGCGGCTAAGTCCAAAAAATTTCCAAAATGCAGAAAAATACACATAATTGAAGAAAATTGGGCTTGCTGTGCTTAATAATATCGTTAATAGATTAAAAATAAATTTCCGCTGTGTTAGGTGGGCCTTACTTGGACGGTACGAATTCTGCGGCTATGTCCCGTGGTGCGTGGTACTTGAAACCAGTTCTGCGGCTATGTCCGACCGTGCGTGTTAGTTGAGTCGCTTCAGCGGCTAAGTCCAAAAAATTTCCAAAATGCAGAAAAATACACATAATTGAAGAAAATTGGGCTTGCTGTGCTTAATAATATCGTTAATAGATTAAAAATAAATTTCCGCTGTGTTAGCTGGGCCTTACTTGGACGGTACGAATTCTGCGGCTATGTCCCGTGGTGCGTGGTACTTGAAACCAGTTCTGCGGCTATGTCCGACCGTGCGTGTTAGTTGAGTCACTTCAGCGGCTAAGTCCAAAAAATTTCCAAAATGCAGAAAAATACACATAATTGAAGAAAATTGGGCTTGCTGTGCTTAATAAAATCGTTAATAGATTAAAAATAAATTTCCGCTGTGTTAGGTGGGCCTTACTTGGACGGTACGAATTCTGCGGCTATGTCCCGTGGTGCGTGGTACTTGAAACCAGTTCTGCGGCTATGTCCGACCGTGCGTGTTAGTTGAGTCGCTTCAGCGGCTAAGTCCAAAAAATTTCCAAAATGCAGAAAAATACACATAATTGAAGAAAATTGGGCTTGCTGTGCTTAATAATATCGTTAATAGATTAAAAATAAATTTCCGCTGTGTTAGGTGGGCCTTACTTGGACGGTACGAATTCTGCGGCTATGTCCCGTGGTGCGTGGTACTTGAAACCAGTTCTGCGGCTATGTCCGACCGTGCGTGTTAGTTGAGTCGCTTCAGCGGCTAAGTCCAAAAAATTTCCAAAATGCAGAAAAATACACATAATTGAAGAAAATTGGGCTTGCTGTGCTTAATAATATCGTTAATAGATTAAAAATAAATTTCCGCTGTGTTAGCTGGGCCTTACTTGGACGGTACGAATTCTGCGGCTATGTCCCGTGGTGCGTGGTACTTGAAACCAGTTCTGCGGCTATGTCCGACCGTGCGTGTTAGTTGAGTCGCTTCAGCGGCTAAGTCCGAAAATTTCCAAAATGCAGAAAAATACACATAATTGAAGAAAATTGGGCTTGCTGTGCTTAATAAAATCGTTAATAGATTAAAAATAAATTACCGCTGTGTTAGCTGGGCCTTACTTGGACGGTACGAATTCTGCGGCTATGTCCCGTGGTGCGTGGTACTTGAAATCAGTTCTGCGGCTATGTCCGACCGTGCGTGTTAGTTGAGTCGCTTCAGCGGCTAAGTCCAAAAAATTTCCAAAATGCAGAAAAATACACATAATTGAAGAAAATTGGGCTTGCTGTGCTTAATAATATCGTTAATAGATTAAAAATAAATTTCCGCTGTGTTAGGTGGGCCTTACTTGGACGGTACGAATTCTGCGGCTATGTCCCGTGGTGCGTGGTACTTGAAACCAGTTCTGCGGCTATGTCCGACCGTGCGTGTTAGTTGAGTCGCTTCAGCGGCTAAGTCCAAAAAATTTCCAAAATGCAGAAAAATACACATAATTGAAGAAAATTGGGCTTGCTGTGCTTAATAATATCGTTAATAGATTAAAAATAAATTTCCGCTGTGTTAGCTGGGCCTTACTTGGACGGTACGAATTCTGCGGCTATGTCCCGTGGTTTGTGGTACTTGAAACCAGTTCTGCGGCTATGTCCGACCGTGCGTGTTAGTTGAGTCGCTTCAGCGGCTAAGTCCAAAAAATTTCCAAAATGCAGAAAAATACACATAATTGAAGAAAATTGGGCTTGCTGTGCTTAATAATATCGTTAATAGATTAAAAATAAATTTCCGCTGTGTTAGCTGGGCCTTACTTGGACGGTACGAATTCTGCGGCTATGTCCCGTGGTGCGTGGTACTTGAAACCAGTTCTGCGGCTATGTCCGACCGTGCGTGTTAGTTGAGTCGCTTCAGCGGCTAAGTCCGAAAATTTCCAAAATGCAGAAAAATACACATAATTGAAGAAAATTGGGCTTGCTGTGCTTAATAAAATCGTTAATAGATTAAAAATAAATTACCGCTGTGTTAGCTGGGCCTTACTTGGACGGTACGAATTCTGCGGCTATGTCCCGTGGTGCGTGGTACTTGAATGGTCGCTCCAGCGGCTAAGTCCGAAACGATCCATAACATAGTCAAATATCTATTACTGAAGAAAATTGGGCTTGCTGTGCGCTTCATAATGCCGTTAATTGTCTAAAAATAGTTTACCGCTGTTTTACTCGGACGTCGGGATTCTGCGGCTATGTCCCAAGGCGCGTGGTACGTGAAAGGGGTCTAGCTCTGCGGCTAAGTCCCACCGTGCGTGGTACTTGAATGGTCGTTCCAGCGGCTAAGTCCCACGGTGCGTGGTAGTTGCTGGATGGCGCGTGGTAGGTGTTGGCCGGCCTCGGCGGCCACTTAAGAGAGTCAAAACTATAGATCTTCGCTGCCACTCACCCGCGGGGGCTGGGGAATCCCTCCAGCCCGCCAGCGCCCCTCCCCCGCGGGGGGGTGGGGGGGCCGGAGTGACTTCGCGGGGTCTCGAAGCCGGGACCGTAGCGCACGCCCTGAGCGGAACAGGGCACGCCGCTGGCGGGGTTCGAACCCAGGACCTTCTTCGGCCATGCAGCAGCGACCCGATTTCTTGGTGTAGGGCGCCGTGGAGGCACGCGGCGTCCCAGAATCCCCGAAGCGAGGTTCGAACCCAGGAACGTCATAGGCCCCTCGCGGCTGCAGCAGCGACGAGCTTGCGTGGCGTAGGGCGCCGTGGTGGCAGGCGAGCATCGAACCGAGGACTGAGTCCTCGAGGCTGGCCGGAGAACACAGGAGCGTCGTCATCGTCCTCGCGGCGGCGGCGTAGGGCGCCGTGGTGGCCCGCGGCATCTCAGGTGGGCCTAAAACAATTAAGCTAGGTTCGAACCCAGGACGGAGTCCGGACCGAGTCCCCGCGATTAAGAACGCGGTCCCCCGCCCGCCCGCCCGCCCACACACGCCAGATCTCCGTCCTGCCCCCACCCCCACCCCCGTCCTGACACTACGACCCCGGGTCAAGTGCGGCGTGTCCCGAACCGGCAGGAGGCCTCATACTTGCCGATTGCCGGTTCGGCCGCGCACTCGGACCTGCTCCCAAAGTCCTCCCCATAGTAGGTCTGGACCCCCCTTATCTCAGCATTTGTCTTGCGCGGGCGGAAGGCGATTTTCTCCCCGACGAGAGGCTTGCCGGCCGCCAAGGCCCGGGACGTCTGCGGCAAAAGTCCGACGGCGCGTGGTAGCTCAGAAGGCTGTTTCGGTGAAAGAGTCCTGCGGTAATGGCGCCTTCTTAATAATAGTAACTTGAATAAAAATAACATAAGACAACACGAATAACGGGAGTAGAAGAAGAAGAATTAGGGAGGAAGAAAGCGTAATATAGTGAAGTAGATGGTTTTGTATTCTTATGAGTTGTTTGATTTTGAGTGAGTGAGTGGGATGTGTTGTTTTGGTTGCGTCTTATGTTTTTCTTTTATGGTTCTGTTGTGTCTTATTCTTTTTGTTGTGCCCTCTAATTATTCTTTTTCTGTCTCACTGTGTTGATGTATCGCATTGTTTTGTTGTGTCTTATGTTCTTGTACCTTATTGTAGGTCACTGCCACCGGGGATAAAATCATTTGCAATCAATAACAAATAATAAAAATAATAATATGGTTAAGTATTTGTAAATCATTAAAATTGGGCTTGCGGTGCCCCGTCTCGAAAGAAATCATCGTATAGCCGTTAACGCATTAAAAGTAAGTCATGTAAGAGACTACGCCTGTGTTTGATGGGTTGTATTGGGACGGTCGCTTCCTGAGGCCAATTCAGACGGCGAGTATAGTTACGGGGCTGCTTCGAAGCACGAGACCGTGCCGTGATAGCGCCTTCCTAAGAATAAGAAATAGAACGAATATAACTTCAGCGGCTAAGTCCGAAATATTCCAAAATGCAGTAAAATATTCTTAATTGAAAAAAAATGGGCTTGCTGTGCACAATAATGCCGTTAATTGTCTAAAAATAAATTTCCGAAATTTAACTCAAAAGTCATGGCTCTGCGGCTATGTCCCGTGGTGCTTGGAACTTGAAATCAGTTCTGCGGCTATGTCCGACCGTGCGTGTTAGTTGAGTCGCTTCAGCGGCTAAGTCCGAAAATTTCCAAAATGCAGAAAAATATACATAATTGAAGAAAGTTGGCCTTGCTGTGCTTAATAATATCGTTAATAGATTAAAAATAAATTTCCGCTGTGTTAGGTGGGCCTTACTTGGACGGTACGAATTCTGCGGCTATGTCCCGTGGTGCGTGGTACTTGAAACCAGTTCTGCGGCTATGTCCGACCGTGCGTGTTAGTTGAGTCGCTTCAGCGGCTAAGTCCGAAAATTTCCAAAATGCAGAAAAATATTCATAATTGAAGAAAGTTGGCCTTGCTGTGCATAGTAATGCCGTTAATAGATTAAAAATAAATTTCCGCTGTGTTAGGTGGGCCTTACTTGGACGGTACGAATTCTGCGGCTATGTCCCATGGTGCGTGGTACTTGAAACCAGTTCTGCGGCTATGTCCGACCGTGCGTGTTAGTTGAGTCGCTTCAGCGGCTAAGTCCGAAAATTTCCAAAATGCAGAAAAATACACATAATTGAAGAAAATTGGGCTTGCTGTGCTTAATAATATCGTTAATAGATTAAAAATAAATTTCCGCTGTGTTAGGTGGGCCTTACTTGGACGGTACGAATTCTGCGGCTATGTCCCGTGGTGCGTGGTACTTGAAACCAGTTCTGCGGCTATGTCCGACCGTGCGTGTTAGTTGAGTCGCTTCAGCGGCTAAGTCCGAAAATTTCCAAAATGCAGAAAAATATTCATAATTGAAGAAAGTTGGCCTTGCTGTGCATAGTAATGCCGTTAATAGATTAAAAATAAATTTCCGCTGTGTTAGGTGGGCCTTACTTGGACGGTACGAATTCTGCGGCTATGTCCCGTGGTGCGTGGTACTTGAAACCAGTTCTGCGGCTATGTCCGACCGTGCGTGTTAGTTGAGTCGCTTCAGCGGCTAAGTCCAAAAAATTTCCAAAATGCAGAAAAATACACATAATTGAAGAAAATTGGGCTTGCTGTGCTTAATAATATCGTTAATAGATTAAAAATAAATTTCCGCTGTGTTAGGTGGGCCTTACTTGGACGGTACGAATTCTGCGGCTATGTCCCGTGGTGCGTGGTACTTGAAACCAGTTCTGCGGCTATGTCCGACCGTGCGTGTTAGTTGAGTCGCTTCAGCGGCTAAGTCCAAAAAATTTCCAAAATGCAGAAAAATACACATAATTGAAGAAAATTGGGCTTGCTGTGCTTAATAATATCGTTAATAGATTAAAAATAAATTTCCGCTGTGTTAGCTGGGCCTTACTTGGACGGTACGAATTCTGCGGCTATGTCCCGTGGTGCGTGGTACTTGAAACCAGTTCTGCGGCTATGTCCGACCGTGCGTGTTAGTTGAGTCACTTCAGCGGCTAAGTCCAAAAAATTTCCAAAATGCAGAAAAATACACATAATTGAAGAAAATTGGGCTTGCTGTGCTTAATAAAATCGTTAATAGATTAAAAATAAATTTCCGCTGTGTTAGGTGGGCCTTACTTGGACGGTACGAATTCTGCGGCTATGTCCCGTGGTGCGTGGTACTTGAAACCAGTTCTGCGGCTATGTCCGACCGTGCGTGTTAGTTGAGTCGCTTCAGCGGCTAAGTCCAAAAAATTTCCAAAATGCAGAAAAATACACATAATTGAAGAAAATTGGGCTTGCTGTGCTTAATAATATCGTTAATAGATTAAAAATAAATTTCCGCTGTGTTAGGTGGGCCTTACTTGGACGGTACGAATTCTGCGGCTATGTCCCGTGGTGCGTGGTACTTGAAACCAGTTCTGCGGCTATGTCCGACCGTGCGTGTTAGTTGAGTCGCTTCAGCGGCTAAGTCCAAAAAATTTCCAAAATGCAGAAAAATACACATAATTGAAGAAAATTGGGCTTGCTGTGCTTAATAATATCGTTAATAGATTAAAAATAAATTTCCGCTGTGTTAGCTGGGCCTTACTTGGACGGTACGAATTCTGCGGCTATGTCCCGTGGTGCGTGGTACTTGAAACCAGTTCTGCGGCTATGTCCGACCGTGCGTGTTAGTTGAGTCGCTTCAGCGGCTAAGTCCGAAAATTTCCAAAATGCAGAAAAATACACATAATTGAAGAAAATTGGGCTTGCTGTGCTTAATAAAATCGTTAATAGATTAAAAATAAATTACCGCTGTGTTAGCTGGGCCTTACTTGGACGGTACGAATTCTGCGGCTATGTCCCGTGGTGCGTGGTACTTGAAATCAGTTCTGCGGCTATGTCCGACCGTGCGTGTTAGTTGAGTCGCTTCAGCGGCTAAGTCCAAAAAATTTCCAAAATGCAGAAAAATACACATAATTGAAGAAAATTGGGCTTGCTGTGCTTAATAATATCGTTAATAGATTAAAAATAAATTTCCGCTGTGTTAGGTGGGCCTTACTTGGACGGTACGAATTCTGCGGCTATGTCCCGTGGTGCGTGGTACTTGAAACCAGTTCTGCGGCTATGTCCGACCGTGCGTGTTAGTTGAGTCGCTTCAGCGGCTAAGTCCAAAAAATTTCCAAAATGCAGAAAAATACACATAATTGAAGAAAATTGGGCTTGCTGTGCTTAATAATATCGTTAATAGATTAAAAATAAATTTCCGCTGTGTTAGCTGGGCCTTACTTGGACGGTACGAATTCTGCGGCTATGTCCCGTGGTTTGTGGTACTTGAAACCAGTTCTGCGGCTATGTCCGACCGTGCGTGTTAGTTGAGTCGCTTCAGCGGCTAAGTCCAAAAAATTTCCAAAATGCAGAAAAATACACATAATTGAAGAAAATTGGGCTTGCTGTGCTTAATAATATCGTTAATAGATTAAAAATAAATTTCCGCTGTGTTAGCTGGGCCTTACTTGGACGGTACGAATTCTGCGGCTATGTCCCGTGGTGCGTGGTACTTGAAACCAGTTCTGCGGCTATGTCCGACCGTGCGTGTTAGTTGAGTCGCTTCAGCGGCTAAGTCCGAAAATTTCCAAAATGCAGAAAAATACACATAATTGAAGAAAATTGGGCTTGCTGTGCTTAATAAAATCGTTAATAGATTAAAAATAAATTACCGCTGTGTTAGCTGGGCCTTACTTGGACGGTACGAATTCTGCGGCTATGTCCCGTGGTGCGTGGTACTTGAAATCAGTTCTGCGGCTATGTCCGACCGTGCGTGTTAGTTGAGTCGCTTCAGCGGCTAAGTCCAAAAAATTTCCAAAATGCAGAAAAATACACATAATTGAAGAAAATTGGGCTTGCTGTGCTTAATAATATCGTTAATAGATTAAAAATAAATTTCCGCTGTGTTAGGTGGGCCTTACTTGGACGGTACGAATTCTGCGGCTATGTCCCGTGGTGCGTGGTACTTGAAACCAGTTCTGCGGCTATGTCCGACCGTGCGTGTTAGTTGAGTCGCTTCAGCGGCTAAGTCCAAAAAATTTCCAAAATGCAGAAAAATACACATAATTGAAGAAAATTGGGCTTGCTGTGCTTAATAATATCGTTAATAGATTAAAAATAAATTTCCGCTGTGTTAGCTGGGCCTTACTTGGACGGTACGAATTCTGCGGCTATGTCCCGTGGTTTGTGGTACTTGAAACCAGTTCTGCGGCTATGTCCGACCGTGCGTGTTAGTTGAGTCGCTTCAGCGGCTAAGTCCAAAAAATTTCCAAAATGCAGAAAAATACACATAATTGAAGAAAATTGGGCTTGCTGTGCTTAATAATATCGTTAATAGATTAAAAATAAATTTCCGCTGTGTTAGCTGGGCCTTACTTGGACGGTACGAATTCTGCGGCTATGTCCCGTGGTGCGTGGTACTTGAAACCAGTTCTGCGGCTATGTCCGACCGTGCGTGTTAGTTGAGTCGCTTCAGCGGCTAAGTCCGAAAATTTCCAAAATGCAGAAAAATACACATAATTGAAGAAAATTGGGCTTGCTGTGCTTAATAAAATCGTTAATAGATTAAAAATAAATTACCGCTGTGTTAGCTGGGCCTTACTTGGACGGTACGAATTCTGCGGCTATGTCCCGTGGTGCGTGGTACTTGAATGGTCGCTCCAGCGGCTAAGTCCGAAACGATCCATAACATAGTCAAATATCTATTACTGAAGAAAATTGGGCTTGCTGTGCGCTTCATAATGCCGTTAATTGTCTAAAAATAGTTTACCGCTGTTTTACTCGGACGTCGGGATTCTGCGGCTATGTCCCAAGGCGCGTGGTACGTGAAAGGGGTCTAGCTCTGCGGCTAAGTCCCACCGTGCGTGGTACTTGAATGGTCGTTCCAGCGGCTAAGTCCCACGGTGCGTGGTAGTTGCTGGATGGCGCGTGGTAGGTGTTGGCCGGCCTCGGCGGCCACTTAAGAGAGTCAAAACTATAGATCTTCGCTGCCACTCACCCGCGGGGGCTGGGGAATCCCTCCAGCCCGCCAGCGCCCCTCCCCCGCGGGGGGGTGGGGGGGCCGGAGTGACTTCGCGGGGTCTCGAAGCCGGGACCGTAGCGCACGCCCTGAGCGGAACAGGGCACGCCGCTGGCGGGGTTCGAACCCAGGACCTTCTTCGGCCATGCAGCAGCGACCCGATTTCTTGGTGTAGGGCGCCGTGGAGGCACGCGGCGTCCCAGAATCCCCGAAGCGAGGTTCGAACCCAGGAACGTCATAGGCCCCTCGCGGCTGCAGCAGCGACGAGCTTGCGTGGCGTAGGGCGCCGTGGTGGCAGGCGAGCATCGAACCGAGGACTGAGTCCTCGAGGCTGGCCGGAGAACACAGGAGCGTCGTCATCGTCCTCGCGGCGGCGGCGTAGGGCGCCGTGGTGGCCCGCGGCATCTCAGGTGGGCCTAAAACAATTAAGCTAGGTTCGAACCCAGGACGGAGTCCGGACCGAGTCCCCGCGATTAAGAACGCGGTCCCCCGCCCGCCCGCCCGCCCACACACGCCAGATCTCCGTCCTGCCCCCACCCCCACCCCCGTCCTGACACTACGACCCCGGGTCAAGTGCGGCGTGTCCCGAACCGGCAGGAGGCCTCATACTTGCCGATTGCCGGTTCGGCCGCGCACTCGGACCTGCTCCCAAAGTCCTCCCCATAGTAGGTCTGGACCCCCCTTATCTCAGCATTTGTCTTGCGCGGGCGGAAGGCGATTTTCTCCCCGACGAGAGGCTTGCCGGCCGCCAAGGCCCGGGACGTCTGCGGCAAAAGTCCGACGGCGCGTGGTAGCTCAGAAGGCTGTTTCGGTGAAAGAGTCCTGCGGTAATGGCGCCTTCTTAATAATAGTAACTTGAATAAAAATAACATAAGACAACACGAATAACGGGAGTAGAAGAAGAAGAATTAGGGAGGAAGAAAGCGTAATATAGTGAAGTAGATGGTTTTGTATTCTTATGAGTTGTTTGATTTTGAGTGAGTGAGTGGGATGTGTTGTTTTGGTTGCGTCTTATGTTTTTCTTTTATGGTTCTGTTGTGTCTTATTCTTTTTGTTGTGCCCTCTAATTATTCTTTTTCTGTCTCACTGTGTTGATGTATCGCATTGTTTTGTTGTGTCTTATGTTCTTGTACCTTATTGTAGGTCACTGCCACCGGGGATAAAATCATTTGCAATCAATAACAAATAATAAAAATAATAATATGGTTAAGTATTTGTAAATCATTAAAATTGGGCTTGCGGTGCCCCGTCTCGAAAGAAATCATCGTATAGCCGTTAACGCATTAAAAGTAAGTCATGTAAGAGACTACGCCTGTGTTTGATGGGTTGTATTGGGACGGTCGCTTCCTGAGGCCAATTCAGACGGCGAGTATAGTTACGGGGCTGCTTCGAAGCACGAGACCGTGCCGTGATAGCGCCTTCCTAAGAATAAGAAATAGAACGAATATAACTTCAGCGGCTAAGTCCGAAATATTCCAAAATGCAGTAAAATATTCTTAATTGAAAAAAAATGGGCTTGCTGTGCACAATAATGCCGTTAATTGTCTAAAAATAAATTTCCGAAATTTAACTCAAAAGTCATGGCTCTGCGGCTATGTCCCGTGGTGCTTGGAACTTGAAATCAGTTCTGCGGCTATGTCCGACCGTGCGTGTTAGTTGAGTCGCTTCAGCGGCTAAGTCCGAAAATTTCCAAAATGCAGAAAAATATACATAATTGAAGAAAGTTGGCCTTGCTGTGCTTAATAATATCGTTAATAGATTAAAAATAAATTTCCGCTGTGTTAGGTGGGCCTTACTTGGACGGTACGAATTCTGCGGCTATGTCCCGTGGTGCGTGGTACTTGAAACCAGTTCTGCGGCTATGTCCGACCGTGCGTGTTAGTTGAGTCGCTTCAGCGGCTAAGTCCAAAAAATTTCCAAAATGCAGAAAAATACACATAATTGAAGAAAATTGGGCTTGCTGTGCTTAATAATATCGTTAATAGATTAAAAATAAATTTCCGCTGTGTTAGCTGGGCCTTACTTGGACGGTACGAATTCTGCGGCTATGTCCCGTGGTGCGTGGTACTTGAAACCAGTTCTGCGGCTATGTCCGACCGTGCGTGTTAGTTGAGTCACTTCAGCGGCTAAGTCCAAAAAATTTCCAAAATGCAGAAAAATACACATAATTGAAGAAAATTGGGCTTGCTGTGCTTAATAAAATCGTTAATAGATTAAAAATAAATTACCGCTGTGTTAGGTGGGCCTACTTGGACGGTACGAATTCTGCGGCTATGTCCCGTGGTGCGTGGTACTTGAAACCAGTTCTGCGGCTATGTCCCACCGTGCGTGTTACTTGAGTCGCTTCAGCGGCTAAGTCCGAAAATTTCCAAAATGCAGAAAAATACACATAATTGAAGAAAATTGGGCTTGCTGTGCTTAATAATATCGTTAATAGATTAAAAATAAATTTCCGCTGTGTTAGGTGGGCCTTACTTGGACGGTACGAATTCTGCGGCTATGTCCCGTGGTGCGTGGTACTTGAAACCAGTTCTGCGGCTATGTCCGACCGTGCGTGTTAGTTGAGTCGCTTCAGCGGCTAAGTCCAAAAAATTTCCAAAATGCAGAAAAATACACATAATTGAAGAAAATTGGGCTTGCTGTGCTTAATAATATCGTTAATAGATTAAAAATAAATTTCCGCTGTGTTAGGTGGGCCTTACTTGGACGGTACGAATTCTGCGGCTATGTCCCGTGGTGCGTGGTACTTGAAACCAGTTCTGCGGCTATGTCCGACCGTGCGTGTTAGTTGAGTCGCTTCAGCGGCTAAGTCCGAAAATTTCCAAAATGCAGAAAAATATTCATAATTGAAGAAAGTTGGCCTTGCTGTGCATAGTAATGCCGTTAATAGATTAAAAATAAATTTCCGCTGTGTTAGGTGGGCCTTACTTGGACGGTACGAATTCTGCGGCTATGTCCCGTGGTGCGTGGTACTTGAAACCAGTTCTGCGGCTATGTCCGACCGTGCGTGTTAGTTGAGTCGCTTCAGCGGCTAAGTCCGAAAATTTCCAAAATGCAGAAAAATATTCATAATTGAAGAAAGTTGGCCTTGCTGTGCATAGTAATGCCGTTAATAGATTAAAAATAAATTTCCGCTGTGTTAGGTGGGCCTTACTTGGACGGTACGAATTCTGCGGCTATGTCCCATGGTGCGTGGTACTTGAAACCAGTTCTGCGGCTATGTCCGACCGTGCGTGTTAGTTGAGTCGCTTCAGCGGCTAAGTCCGAAAATTTCCAAAATGCAGAAAAATACACATAATTGAAGAAAATTGGGCTTGCTGTGCTTAATAATATCGTTAATAGATTAAAAATAAATTTCCGCTGTGTTAGGTGGGCCTTACTTGGACGGTACGAATTCTGCGGCTATGTCCCGTGGTGCGTGGTACTTGAAACCAGTTCTGCGGCTATGTCCGACCGTGCGTGTTAGTTGAGTCGCTTCAGCGGCTAAGTCCGAAAATTTCCAAAATGCAGAAAAATATTCATAATTGAAGAAAGTTGGCCTTGCTGTGCATAGTAATGCCGTTAATAGATTAAAAATAAATTTCCGCTGTGTTAGGTGGGCCTTACTTGGACGGTACGAATTCTGCGGCTATGTCCCGTGGTGCGTGGTACTTGAAACCAGTTCTGCGGCTATGTCCGACCGTGCGTGTTAGTTGAGTCGCTTCAGCGGCTAAGTCCAAAAAATTTCCAAAATGCAGAAAAATACACATAATTGAAGAAAATTGGGCTTGCTGTGCTTAATAATATCGTTAATAGATTAAAAATAAATTTCCGCTGTGTTAGGTGGGCCTTACTTGGACGGTACGAATTCTGCGGCTATGTCCCGTGGTGCGTGGTACTTGAAACCAGTTCTGCGGCTATGTCCGACCGTGCGTGTTAGTTGAGTCGCTTCAGCGGCTAAGTCCAAAAAATTTCCAAAATGCAGAAAAATACACATAATTGAAGAAAATTGGGCTTGCTGTGCTTAATAATATCGTTAATAGATTAAAAATAAATTTCCGCTGTGTTAGCTGGGCCTTACTTGGACGGTACGAATTCTGCGGCTATGTCCCGTGGTGCGTGGTACTTGAAACCAGTTCTGCGGCTATGTCCGACCGTGCGTGTTAGTTGAGTCACTTCAGCGGCTAAGTCCAAAAAATTTCCAAAATGCAGAAAAATACACATAATTGAAGAAAATTGGGCTTGCTGTGCTTAATAAAATCGTTAATAGATTAAAAATAAATTTCCGCTGTGTTAGGTGGGCCTTACTTGGACGGTACGAATTCTGCGGCTATGTCCCGTGGTGCGTGGTACTTGAAACCAGTTCTGCGGCTATGTCCGACCGTGCGTGTTAGTTGAGTCGCTTCAGCGGCTAAGTCCAAAAAATTTCCAAAATGCAGAAAAATACACATAATTGAAGAAAATTGGGCTTGCTGTGCTTAATAATATCGTTAATAGATTAAAAATAAATTTCCGCTGTGTTAGGTGGGCCTTACTTGGACGGTACGAATTCTGCGGCTATGTCCCGTGGTGCGTGGTACTTGAAACCAGTTCTGCGGCTATGTCCGACCGTGCGTGTTAGTTGAGTCGCTTCAGCGGCTAAGTCCAAAAAATTTCCAAAATGCAGAAAAATACACATAATTGAAGAAAATTGGGCTTGCTGTGCTTAATAATATCGTTAATAGATTAAAAATAAATTTCCGCTGTGTTAGCTGGGCCTTACTTGGACGGTACGAATTCTGCGGCTATGTCCCGTGGTGCGTGGTACTTGAAACCAGTTCTGCGGCTATGTCCGACCGTGCGTGTTAGTTGAGTCGCTTCAGCGGCTAAGTCCAAAAAATTTCCAAAATGCAGAAAAATACACATAATTGAAGAAAATTGGGCTTGCTGTGCTTAATAATATCGTTAATAGATTAAAAATAAATTTCCGCTGTGTTAGCTGGGCCTTACTTGGACGGTACGAATTCTGCGGCTATGTCCCGTGGTTTGTGGTACTTGAAACCAGTTCTGCGGCTATGTCCGACCGTGCGTGTTAGTTGAGTCGCTTCAGCGGCTAAGTCCAAAAAATTTCCAAAATGCAGAAAAATACACATAATTGAAGAAAATTGGGCTTGCTGTGCTTAATAATATCGTTAATAGATTAAAAATAAATTTCCGCTGTGTTAGCTGGGCCTTACTTGGACGGTACGAATTCTGCGGCTATGTCCCGTGGTGCGTGGTACTTGAAACCAGTTCTGCGGCTATGTCCGACCGTGCGTGTTAGTTGAGTCGCTTCAGCGGCTAAGTCCGAAAATTTCCAAAATGCAGAAAAATACACATAATTGAAGAAAATTGGGCTTGCTGTGCTTAATAAAATCGTTAATAGATTAAAAATAAATTACCGCTGTGTTAGCTGGGCCTTACTTGGACGGTACGAATTCTGCGGCTATGTCCCGTGGTGCGTGGTACTTGAAATCAGTTCTGCGGCTATGTCCGACCGTGCGTGTTAGTTGAGTCGCTTCAGCGGCTAAGTCCAAAAAATTTCCAAAATGCAGAAAAATACACATAATTGAAGAAAATTGGGCTTGCTGTGCTTAATAATATCGTTAATAGATTAAAAATAAATTTCCGCTGTGTTAGGTGGGCCTTACTTGGACGGTACGAATTCTGCGGCTATGTCCCGTGGTGCGTGGTACTTGAAACCAGTTCTGCGGCTATGTCCGACCGTGCGTGTTAGTTGAGTCGCTTCAGCGGCTAAGTCCAAAAAATTTCCAAAATGCAGAAAAATACACATAATTGAAGAAAATTGGGCTTGCTGTGCTTAATAATATCGTTAATAGATTAAAAATAAATTTCCGCTGTGTTAGCTGGGCCTTACTTGGACGGTACGAATTCTGCGGCTATGTCCCGTGGTTTGTGGTACTTGAAACCAGTTCTGCGGCTATGTCCGACCGTGCGTGTTAGTTGAGTCGCTTCAGCGGCTAAGTCCAAAAAATTTCCAAAATGCAGAAAAATACACATAATTGAAGAAAATTGGGCTTGCTGTGCTTAATAATATCGTTAATAGATTAAAAATAAATTTCCGCTGTGTTAGCTGGGCCTTACTTGGACGGTACGAATTCTGCGGCTATGTCCCGTGGTGCGTGGTACTTGAAACCAGTTCTGCGGCTATGTCCGACCGTGCGTGTTAGTTGAGTCGCTTCAGCGGCTAAGTCCGAAAATTTCCAAAATGCAGAAAAATACACATAATTGAAGAAAATTGGGCTTGCTGTGCTTAATAAAATCGTTAATAGATTAAAAATAAATTACCGCTGTGTTAGCTGGGCCTTACTTGGACGGTACGAATTCTGCGGCTATGTCCCGTGGTGCGTGGTACTTGAATGGTCGCTCCAGCGGCTAAGTCCGAAACGATCCATAACATAGTCAAATATCTATTACTGAAGAAAATTGGGCTTGCTGTGCGCTTCATAATGCCGTTAATTGTCTAAAAATAGTTTACCGCTGTTTTACTCGGACGTCGGGATTCTGCGGCTATGTCCCAAGGCGCGTGGTACGTGAAAGGGGTCTAGCTCTGCGGCTAAGTCCCACCGTGCGTGGTACTTGAATGGTCGTTCCAGCGGCTAAGTCCCACGGTGCGTGGTAGTTGCTGGATGGCGCGTGGTAGGTGTTGGCCGGCCTCGGCGGCCACTTAAGAGAGTCAAAACTATAGATCTTCGCTGCCACTCACCCGCGGGGGCTGGGGAATCCCTCCAGCCCGCCAGCGCCCCTCCCCCGCGGGGGGGTGGGGGGGCCGGAGTGACTTCGCGGGGTCTCGAAGCCGGGACCGTAGCGCACGCCCTGAGCGGAACAGGGCACGCCGCTGGCGGGGTTCGAACCCAGGACCTTCTTCGGCCATGCAGCAGCGACCCGATTTCTTGGTGTAGGGCGCCGTGGAGGCACGCGGCGTCCCAGAATCCCCGAAGCGAGGTTCGAACCCAGGAACGTCATAGGCCCCTCGCGGCTGCAGCAGCGACGAGCTTGCGTGGCGTAGGGCGCCGTGGTGGCAGGCGAGCATCGAACCGAGGACTGAGTCCTCGAGGCTGGCCGGAGAACACAGGAGCGTCGTCATCGTCCTCGCGGCGGCGGCGTAGGGCGCCGTGGTGGCCCGCGGCATCTCAGGTGGGCCTAAAACAATTAAGCTAGGTTCGAACCCAGGACGGAGTCCGGACCGAGTCCCCGCGATTAAGAACGCGGTCCCCCGCCCGCCCGCCCGCCCACACACGCCAGATCTCCGTCCTGCCCCCACCCCCACCCCCGTCCTGACACTACGACCCCGGGTCAAGTGCGGCGTGTCCCGAACCGGCAGGAGGCCTCATACTTGCCGATTGCCGGTTCGGCCGCGCACTCGGACCTGCTCCCAAAGTCCTCCCCATAGTAGGTCTGGACCCCCCTTATCTCAGCATTTGTCTTGCGCGGGCGGAAGGCGATTTTCTCCCCGACGAGAGGCTTGCCGGCCGCCAAGGCCCGGGACGTCTGCGGCAAAAGTCCGACGGCGCGTGGTAGCTCAGAAGGCTGTTTCGGTGAAAGAGTCCTGCGGTAATGGCGCCTTCTTAATAATAGTAACTTGAATAAAAATAACATAAGACAACACGAATAACGGGAGTAGAAGAAGAAGAATTAGGGAGGAAGAAAGCGTAATATAGTGAAGTAGATGGTTTTGTATTCTTATGAGTTGTTTGATTTTGAGTGAGTGAGTGGGATGTGTTGTTTTGGTTGCGTCTTATGTTTTTCTTTTATGGTTCTGTTGTGTCTTATTCTTTTTGTTGTGCCCTCTAATTATTCTTTTTCTGTCTCACTGTGTTGATGTATCGCATTGTTTTGTTGTGTCTTATGTTCTTGTACCTTATTGTAGGTCACTGCCACCGGGGATAAAATCATTTGCAATCAATAACAAATAATAAAAATAATAATATGGTTAAGTATTTGTAAATCATTAAAATTGGGCTTGCGGTGCCCCGTCTCGAAAGAAATCATCGTATAGCCGTTAACGCATTAAAAGTAAGTCATGTAAGAGACTACGCCTGTGTTTGATGGGTTGTATTGGGACGGTCGCTTCCTGAGGCCAATTCAGACGGCGAGTATAGTTACGGGGCTGCTTCGAAGCACGAGACCGTGCCGTGATAGCGCCTTCCTAAGAATAAGAAATAGAACGAATATAACTTCAGCGGCTAAGTCCGAAATATTCCAAAATGCAGTAAAATATTCTTAATTGAAAAAAAATGGGCTTGCTGTGCACAATAATGCCGTTAATTGTCTAAAAATAAATTTCCGAAATTTAACTCAAAAGTCATGGCTCTGCGGCTATGTCCCGTGGTGCTTGGAACTTGAAATCAGTTCTGCGGCTATGTCCGACCGTGCGTGTTAGTTGAGTCGCTTCAGCGGCTAAGTCCGAAAATTTCCAAAATGCAGAAAAATATACATAATTGAAGAAAGTTGGCCTTGCTGTGCTTAATAATATCGTTAATAGATTAAAAATAAATTTCCGCTGTGTTAGGTGGGCCTTACTTGGACGGTACGAATTCTGCGGCTATGTCCCGTGGTGCGTGGTACTTGAAACCAGTTCTGCGGCTATGTCCGACCGTGCGTGTTAGTTGAGTCGCTTCAGCGGCTAAGTCCGAAAATTTCCAAAATGCAGAAAAATATTCATAATTGAAGAAAGTTGGCCTTGCTGTGCATAGTAATGCCGTTAATAGATTAAAAATAAATTTCCGCTGTGTTAGGTGGGCCTTACTTGGACGGTACGAATTCTGCGGCTATGTCCCGTGGTGCGTGGTACTTGAAACCAGTTCTGCGGCTATGTCCGACCGTGCGTGTTAGTTGAGTCGCTTCAGCGGCTAAGTCCAAAAAATTTCCAAAATGCAGAAAAATACACATAATTGAAGAAAATTGGGCTTGCTGTGCTTAATAATATCGTTAATAGATTAAAAATAAATTTCCGCTGTGTTAGGTGGGCCTTACTTGGACGGTACGAATTCTGCGGCTATGTCCCGTGGTGCGTGGTACTTGAAACCAGTTCTGCGGCTATGTCCGACCGTGCGTGTTAGTTGAGTCGCTTCAGCGGCTAAGTCCAAAAAATTTCCAAAATGCAGAAAAATACACATAATTGAAGAAAATTGGGCTTGCTGTGCTTAATAATATCGTTAATAGATTAAAAATAAATTTCCGCTGTGTTAGCTGGGCCTTACTTGGACGGTACGAATTCTGCGGCTATGTCCCGTGGTGCGTGGTACTTGAAACCAGTTCTGCGGCTATGTCCGACCGTGCGTGTTAGTTGAGTCACTTCAGCGGCTAAGTCCAAAAAATTTCCAAAATGCAGAAAAATACACATAATTGAAGAAAATTGGGCTTGCTGTGCTTAATAAAATCGTTAATAGATTAAAAATAAATTTCCGCTGTGTTAGGTGGGCCTTACTTGGACGGTACGAATTCTGCGGCTATGTCCCGTGGTGCGTGGTACTTGAAACCAGTTCTGCGGCTATGTCCGACCGTGCGTGTTAGTTGAGTCGCTTCAGCGGCTAAGTCCAAAAAATTTCCAAAATGCAGAAAAATACACATAATTGAAGAAAATTGGGCTTGCTGTGCTTAATAATATCGTTAATAGATTAAAAATAAATTTCCGCTGTGTTAGGTGGGCCTTACTTGGACGGTACGAATTCTGCGGCTATGTCCCGTGGTGCGTGGTACTTGAAACCAGTTCTGCGGCTATGTCCGACCGTGCGTGTTAGTTGAGTCGCTTCAGCGGCTAAGTCCAAAAAATTTCCAAAATGCAGAAAAATACACATAATTGAAGAAAATTGGGCTTGCTGTGCTTAATAATATCGTTAATAGATTAAAAATAAATTTCCGCTGTGTTAGCTGGGCCTTACTTGGACGGTACGAATTCTGCGGCTATGTCCCGTGGTGCGTGGTACTTGAAACCAGTTCTGCGGCTATGTCCGACCGTGCGTGTTAGTTGAGTCGCTTCAGCGGCTAAGTCCAAAAAATTTCCAAAATGCAGAAAAATACACATAATTGAAGAAAATTGGGCTTGCTGTGCTTAATAATATCGTTAATAGATTAAAAATAAATTTCCGCTGTGTTAGCTGGGCCTTACTTGGACGGTACGAATTCTGCGGCTATGTCCCGTGGTTTGTGGTACTTGAAACCAGTTCTGCGGCTATGTCCGACCGTGCGTGTTAGTTGAGTCGCTTCAGCGGCTAAGTCCAAAAAATTTCCAAAATGCAGAAAAATACACATAATTGAAGAAAATTGGGCTTGCTGTGCTTAATAATATCGTTAATAGATTAAAAATAAATTTCCGCTGTGTTAGCTGGGCCTTACTTGGACGGTACGAATTCTGCGGCTATGTCCCGTGGTGCGTGGTACTTGAAACCAGTTCTGCGGCTATGTCCGACCGTGCGTGTTAGTTGAGTCGCTTCAGCGGCTAAGTCCGAAAATTTCCAAAATGCAGAAAAATACACATAATTGAAGAAAATTGGGCTTGCTGTGCTTAATAAAATCGTTAATAGATTAAAAATAAATTACCGCTGTGTTAGCTGGGCCTTACTTGGACGGTACGAATTCTGCGGCTATGTCCCGTGGTGCGTGGTACTTGAAATCAGTTCTGCGGCTATGTCCGACCGTGCGTGTTAGTTGAGTCGCTTCAGCGGCTAAGTCCAAAAAATTTCCAAAATGCAGAAAAATACACATAATTGAAGAAAATTGGGCTTGCTGTGCTTAATAATATCGTTAATAGATTAAAAATAAATTTCCGCTGTGTTAGGTGGGCCTTACTTGGACGGTACGAATTCTGCGGCTATGTCCCGTGGTGCGTGGTACTTGAAACCAGTTCTGCGGCTATGTCCGACCGTGCGTGTTAGTTGAGTCGCTTCAGCGGCTAAGTCCAAAAAATTTCCAAAATGCAGAAAAATACACATAATTGAAGAAAATTGGGCTTGCTGTGCTTAATAATATCGTTAATAGATTAAAAATAAATTTCCGCTGTGTTAGCTGGGCCTTACTTGGACGGTACGAATTCTGCGGCTATGTCCCGTGGTTTGTGGTACTTGAAACCAGTTCTGCGGCTATGTCCGACCGTGCGTGTTAGTTGAGTCGCTTCAGCGGCTAAGTCCAAAAAATTTCCAAAATGCAGAAAAATACACATAATTGAAGAAAATTGGGCTTGCTGTGCTTAATAATATCGTTAATAGATTAAAAATAAATTTCCGCTGTGTTAGCTGGGCCTTACTTGGACGGTACGAATTCTGCGGCTATGTCCCGTGGTGCGTGGTACTTGAAACCAGTTCTGCGGCTATGTCCGACCGTGCGTGTTAGTTGAGTCGCTTCAGCGGCTAAGTCCGAAAATTTCCAAAATGCAGAAAAATACACATAATTGAAGAAAATTGGGCTTGCTGTGCTTAATAAAATCGTTAATAGATTAAAAATAAATTACCGCTGTGTTAGCTGGGCCTTACTTGGACGGTACGAATTCTGCGGCTATGTCCCGTGGTGCGTGGTACTTGAATGGTCGCTCCAGCGGCTAAGTCCGAAACGATCCATAACATAGTCAAATATCTATTACTGAAGAAAATTGGGCTTGCTGTGCGCTTCATAATGCCGTTAATTGTCTAAAAATAGTTTACCGCTGTTTTACTCGGACGTCGGGATTCTGCGGCTATGTCCCAAGGCGCGTGGTACGTGAAAGGGGTCTAGCTCTGCGGCTAAGTCCCACCGTGCGTGGTACTTGAATGGTCGTTCCAGCGGCTAAGTCCCACGGTGCGTGGTAGTTGCTGGATGGCGCGTGGTAGGTGTTGGCCGGCCTCGGCGGCCACTTAAGAGAGTCAAAACTATAGATCTTCGCTGCCACTCACCCGCGGGGGCTGGGGAATCCCTCCAGCCCGCCAGCGCCCCTCCCCCGCGGGGGGGTGGGGGGGCCGGAGTGACTTCGCGGGGTCTCGAAGCCGGGACCGTAGCGCACGCCCTGAGCGGAACAGGGCACGCCGCTGGCGGGGTTCGAACCCAGGACCTTCTTCGGCCATGCAGCAGCGACCCGATTTCTTGGTGTAGGGCGCCGTGGAGGCACGCGGCGTCCCAGAATCCCCGAAGCGAGGTTCGAACCCAGGAACGTCATAGGCCCCTCGCGGCTGCAGCAGCGACGAGCTTGCGTGGCGTAGGGCGCCGTGGTGGCAGGCGAGCATCGAACCGAGGACTGAGTCCTCGAGGCTGGCCGGAGAACACAGGAGCGTCGTCATCGTCCTCGCGGCGGCGGCGTAGGGCGCCGTGGTGGCCCGCGGCATCTCAGGTGGGCCTAAAACAATTAAGCTAGGTTCGAACCCAGGACGGAGTCCGGACCGAGTCCCCGCGATTAAGAACGCGGTCCCCCGCCCGCCCGCCCGCCCACACACGCCAGATCTCCGTCCTGCCCCCACCCCCACCCCCGTCCTGACACTACGACCCCGGGTCAAGTGCGGCGTGTCCCGAACCGGCAGGAGGCCTCATACTTGCCGATTGCCGGTTCGGCCGCGCACTCGGACCTGCTCCCAAAGTCCTCCCCATAGTAGGTCTGGACCCCCCTTATCTCAGCATTTGTCTTGCGCGGGCGGAAGGCGATTTTCTCCCCGACGAGAGGCTTGCCGGCCGCCAAGGCCCGGGACGTCTGCGGCAAAAGTCCGACGGCGCGTGGTAGCTCAGAAGGCTGTTTCGGTGAAAGAGTCCTGCGGTAATGGCGCCTTCTTAATAATAGTAACTTGAATAAAAATAACATAAGACAACACGAATAACGGGAGTAGAAGAAGAAGAATTAGGGAGGAAGAAAGCGTAATATAGTGAAGTAGATGGTTTTGTATTCTTATGAGTTGTTTGATTTTGAGTGAGTGAGTGGGATGTGTTGTTTTGGTTGCGTCTTATGTTTTTCTTTTATGGTTCTGTTGTGTCTTATTCTTTTTGTTGTGCCCTCTAATTATTCTTTTTCTGTCTCACTGTGTTGATGTATCGCATTGTTTTGTTGTGTCTTATGTTCTTGTACCTTATTGTAGGTCACTGCCACCGGGGATAAAATCATTTGCAATCAATAACAAATAATAAAAATAATAATATGGTTAAGTATTTGTAAATCATTAAAATTGGGCTTGCGGTGCCCCGTCTCGAAAGAAATCATCGTATAGCCGTTAACGCATTAAAAGTAAGTCATGTAAGAGACTACGCCTGTGTTTGATGGGTTGTATTGGGACGGTCGCTTCCTGAGGCCAATTCAGACGGCGAGTATAGTTACGGGGCTGCTTCGAAGCACGAGACCGTGCCGTGATAGCGCCTTCCTAAGAATAAGAAATAGAACGAATATAACTTCAGCGGCTAAGTCCGAAATATTCCAAAATGCAGTAAAATATTCTTAATTGAAAAAAAATGGGCTTGCTGTGCACAATAATGCCGTTAATTGTCTAAAAATAAATTTCCGAAATTTAACTCAAAAGTCATGGCTCTGCGGCTATGTCCCGTGGTGCTTGGAACTTGAAATCAGTTCTGCGGCTATGTCCGACCGTGCGTGTTAGTTGAGTCGCTTCAGCGGCTAAGTCCGAAAATTTCCAAAATGCAGAAAAATATACATAATTGAAGAACGTTGGCCTTGCTGTGCTTAATAATATCGTTAATAGATTAAAAATAAATTTCCGCTGTGTTAGGTGGGCCTTACTTGGACGGTACGAATTCTGCGGCTATGTCCCGTGGTGCGTGGTACTTGAAACCAGTTCTGCGGCTATGTCCGACCGTGCGTGTTAGTTGAGTCGCTTCAGCGGCTAAGTCCGAAAATTTCCAAAATGCAGAAAAATATTCATAATTGAAGAAAGTTGGCCTTGCTGTGCATAGTAATGCCGTTAATAGATTAAAAATAAATTTCCGCTGTGTTAGGTGGGCCTTACTTGGACGGTACGAATTCTGCGGCTATGTCCCGTGGTGCGTGGTACTTGAAACCAGTTCTGCGGCTATGTCCGACCGTGCGTGTTAGTTGAGTCGCTTCAGCGGCTAAGTCCAAAAAATTTCCAAAATGCAGAAAAATACACATAATTGAAGAAAATTGGGCTTGCTGTGCTTAATAATATCGTTAATAGATTAAAAATAAATTTCCGCTGTGTTAGGTGGGCCTTACTTGGACGGTACGAATTCTGCGGCTATGTCCCGTGGTGCGTGGTACTTGAAACCAGTTCTGCGGCTATGTCCGACCGTGCGTGTTAGTTGAGTCGCTTCAGCGGCTAAGTCCAAAAAATTTCCAAAATGCAGAAAAATACACATAATTGAAGAAAATTGGGCTTGCTGTGCTTAATAATATCGTTAATAGATTAAAAATAAATTTCCGCTGTGTTAGCTGGGCCTTACTTGGACGGTACGAATTCTGCGGCTATGTCCCGTGGTGCGTGGTACTTGAAACCAGTTCTGCGGCTATGTCCGACCGTGCGTGTTAGTTGAGTCACTTCAGCGGCTAAGTCCAAAAAATTTCCAAAATGCAGAAAAATACACATAATTGAAGAAAATTGGGCTTGCTGTGCTTAATAAAATCGTTAATAGATTAAAAATAAATTTCCGCTGTGTTAGGTGGGCCTTACTTGGACGGTACGAATTCTGCGGCTATGTCCCGTGGTGCGTGGTACTTGAAACCAGTTCTGCGGCTATGTCCGACCGTGCGTGTTAGTTGAGTCGCTTCAGCGGCTAAGTCCAAAAAATTTCCAAAATGCAGAAAAATACACATAATTGAAGAAAATTGGGCTTGCTGTGCTTAATAATATCGTTAATAGATTAAAAATAAATTTCCGCTGTGTTAGGTGGGCCTTACTTGGACGGTACGAATTCTGCGGCTATGTCCCGTGGTGCGTGGTACTTGAAACCAGTTCTGCGGCTATGTCCGACCGTGCGTGTTAGTTGAGTCGCTTCAGCGGCTAAGTCCAAAAAATTTCCAAAATGCAGAAAAATACACATAATTGAAGAAAATTGGGCTTGCTGTGCTTAATAATATCGTTAATAGATTAAAAATAAATTTCCGCTGTGTTAGCTGGGCCTTACTTGGACGGTACGAATTCTGCGGCTATGTCCCGTGGTGCGTGGTACTTGAAACCAGTTCTGCGGCTATGTCCGACCGTGCGTGTTAGTTGAGTCGCTTCAGCGGCTAAGTCCAAAAAATTTCCAAAATGCAGAAAAATACACATAATTGAAGAAAATTGGGCTTGCTGTGCTTAATAATATCGTTAATAGATTAAAAATAAATTTCCGCTGTGTTAGCTGGGCCTTACTTGGACGGTACGAATTCTGCGGCTATGTCCCGTGGTTTGTGGTACTTGAAACCAGTTCTGCGGCTATGTCCGACCGTGCGTGTTAGTTGAGTCGCTTCAGCGGCTAAGTCCAAAAAATTTCCAAAATGCAGAAAAATACACATAATTGAAGAAAATTGGGCTTGCTGTGCTTAATAATATCGTTAATAGATTAAAAATAAATTTCCGCTGTGTTAGCTGGGCCTTACTTGGACGGTACGAATTCTGCGGCTATGTCCCGTGGTGCGTGGTACTTGAAACCAGTTCTGCGGCTATGTCCGACCGTGCGTGTTAGTTGAGTCGCTTCAGCGGCTAAGTCCGAAAATTTCCAAAATGCAGAAAAATACACATAATTGAAGAAAATTGGGCTTGCTGTGCTTAATAAAATCGTTAATAGATTAAAAATAAATTACCGCTGTGTTAGCTGGGCCTTACTTGGACGGTACGAATTCTGCGGCTATGTCCCGTGGTGCGTGGTACTTGAAATCAGTTCTGCGGCTATGTCCGACCGTGCGTGTTAGTTGAGTCGCTTCAGCGGCTAAGTCCAAAAAATTTCCAAAATGCAGAAAAATACACATAATTGAAGAAAATTGGGCTTGCTGTGCTTAATAATATCGTTAATAGATTAAAAATAAATTTCCGCTGTGTTAGGTGGGCCTTACTTGGACGGTACGAATTCTGCGGCTATGTCCCGTGGTGCGTGGTACTTGAAACCAGTTCTGCGGCTATGTCCGACCGTGCGTGTTAGTTGAGTCGCTTCAGCGGCTAAGTCCAAAAAATTTCCAAAATGCAGAAAAATACACATAATTGAAGAAAATTGGGCTTGCTGTGCTTAATAATATCGTTAATAGATTAAAAATAAATTTCCGCTGTGTTAGCTGGGCCTTACTTGGACGGTACGAATTCTGCGGCTATGTCCCGTGGTTTGTGGTACTTGAAACCAGTTCTGCGGCTATGTCCGACCGTGCGTGTTAGTTGAGTCGCTTCAGCGGCTAAGTCCAAAAAATTTCCAAAATGCAGAAAAATACACATAATTGAAGAAAATTGGGCTTGCTGTGCTTAATAATATCGTTAATAGATTAAAAATAAATTTCCGCTGTGTTAGCTGGGCCTTACTTGGACGGTACGAATTCTGCGGCTATGTCCCGTGGTGCGTGGTACTTGAAACCAGTTCTGCGGCTATGTCCGACCGTGCGTGTTAGTTGAGTCGCTTCAGCGGCTAAGTCCGAAAATTTCCAAAATGCAGAAAAATACACATAATTGAAGAAAATTGGGCTTGCTGTGCTTAATAAAATCGTTAATAGATTAAAAATAAATTACCGCTGTGTTAGCTGGGCCTTACTTGGACGGTACGAATTCTGCGGCTATGTCCCGTGGTGCGTGGTACTTGAATGGTCGCTCCAGCGGCTAAGTCCGAAACGATCCATAACATAGTCAAATATCTATTACTGAAGAAAATTGGGCTTGCTGTGCGCTTCATAATGCCGTTAATTGTCTAAAAATAGTTTACCGCTGTTTTACTCGGACGTCGGGATTCTGCGGCTATGTCCCAAGGCGCGTGGTACGTGAAAGGGGTCTAGCTCTGCGGCTAAGTCCCACCGTGCGTGGTACTTGAATGGTCGTTCCAGCGGCTAAGTCCCACGGTGCGTGGTAGTTGCTGGATGGCGCGTGGTAGGTGTTGGCCGGCCTCGGCGGCCACTTAAGAGAGTCAAAACTATAGATCTTCGCTGCCACTCACCCGCGGGGGCTGGGGAATCCCTCCAGCCCGCCAGCGCCCCTCCCCCGCGGGGGGGTGGGGGGGCCGGAGTGACTTCGCGGGGTCTCGAAGCCGGGACCGTAGCGCACGCCCTGAGCGGAACAGGGCACGCCGCTGGCGGGGTTCGAACCCAGGACCTTCTTCGGCCATGCAGCAGCGACCCGATTTCTTGGTGTAGGGCGCCGTGGAGGCACGCGGCGTCCCAGAATCCCCGAAGCGAGGTTCGAACCCAGGAACGTCATAGGCCCCTCGCGGCTGCAGCAGCGACGAGCTTGCGTGGCGTAGGGCGCCGTGGTGGCAGGCGAGCATCGAACCGAGGACTGAGTCCTCGAGGCTGGCCGGAGAACACAGGAGCGTCGTCATCGTCCTCGCGGCGGCGGCGTAGGGCGCCGTGGTGGCCCGCGGCATCTCAGGTGGGCCTAAAACAATTAAGCTAGGTTCGAACCCAGGACGGAGTCCGGACCGAGTCCCCGCGATTAAGAACGCGGTCCCCCGCCCGCCCGCCCGCCCACACACGCCAGATCTCCGTCCTGCCCCCACCCCCACCCCCGTCCTGACACTACGACCCCGGGTCAAGTGCGGCGTGTCCCGAACCGGCAGGAGGCCTCATACTTGCCGATTGCCGGTTCGGCCGCGCACTCGGACCTGCTCCCAAAGTCCTCCCCATAGTAGGTCTGGACCCCCCTTATCTCAGCATTTGTCTTGCGCGGGCGGAAGGCGATTTTCTCCCCGACGAGAGGCTTGCCGGCCGCCAAGGCCCGGGACGTCTGCGGCAAAAGTCCGACGGCGCGTGGTAGCTCAGAAGGCTGTTTCGGTGAAAGAGTCCTGCGGTAATGGCGCCTTCTTAATAATAGTAACTTGAATAAAAATAACATAAGACAACACGAATAACGGGAGTAGAAGAAGAAGAATTAGGGAGGAAGAAAGCGTAATATAGTGAAGTAGATGGTTTTGTATTCTTATGAGTTGTTTGATTTTGAGTGAGTGAGTGGGATGTGTTGTTTTGGTTGCGTCTTATGTTTTTCTTTTATGGTTCTGTTGTGTCTTATTCTTTTTGTTGTGCCCTCTAATTATTCTTTTTCTGTCTCACTGTGTTGATGTATCGCATTGTTTTGTTGTGTCTTATGTTCTTGTACCTTATTGTAGGTCACTGCCACCGGGGATAAAATCATTTGCAATCAATAACAAATAATAAAAATAATAATATGGTTAAGTATTTGTAAATCATTAAAATTGGGCTTGCGGTGCCCCGTCTCGAAAGAAATCATCGTATAGCCGTTAACGCATTAAAAGTAAGTCATGTAAGAGACTACGCCTGTGTTTGATGGGTTGTATTGGGACGGTCGCTTCCTGAGGCCAATTCAGACGGCGAGTATAGTTACGGGGCTGCTTCGAAGCACGAGACCGTGCCGTGATAGCGCCTTCCTAAGAATAAGAAATAGAACGAATATAACTTCAGCGGCTAAGTCCGAAATATTCCAAAATGCAGTAAAATATTCTTAATTGAAAAAAAATGGGCTTGCTGTGCACAATAATGCCGTTAATTGTCTAAAAATAAATTTCCGAAATTTAACTCAAAAGTCATGGCTCTGCGGCTATGTCCCGTGGTGCTTGGAACTTGAAATCAGTTCTGCGGCTATGTCCGACCGTGCGTGTTAGTTGAGTCGCTTCAGCGGCTAAGTCCGAAAATTTCCAAAATGCAGAAAAATATACATAATTGAAGAAAGTTGGCCTTGCTGTGCTTAATAATATCGTTAATAGATTAAAAATAAATTTCCGCTGTGTTAGGTGGGCCTTACTTGGACGGTACGAATTCTGCGGCTATGTCCCGTGGTGCGTGGTACTTGAAACCAGTTCTGCGGCTATGTCCGACCGTGCGTGTTAGTTGAGTCGCTTCAGCGGCTAAGTCCGAAAATTTCCAAAATGCAGAAAAATATTCATAATTGAAGAAAGTTGGCCTTGCTGTGCATAGTAATGCCGTTAATAGATTAAAAATAAATTTCCGCTGTGTTAGGTGGGCCTTACTTGGACGGTACGAATTCTGCGGCTATGTCCCATGGTGCGTGGTACTTGAAACCAGTTCTGCGGCTATGTCCGACCGTGCGTGTTAGTTGAGTCGCTTCAGCGGCTAAGTCCGAAAATTTCCAAAATGCAGAAAAATACACATAATTGAAGAAAATTGGGCTTGCTGTGCTTAATAATATCGTTAATAGATTAAAAATAAATTTCCGCTGTGTTAGGTGGGCCTTACTTGGACGGTACGAATTCTGCGGCTATGTCCCGTGGTGCGTGGTACTTGAAACCAGTTCTGCGGCTATGTCCGACCGTGCGTGTTAGTTGAGTCGCTTCAGCGGCTAAGTCCGAAAATTTCCAAAATGCAGAAAAATATTCATAATTGAAGAAAGTTGGCCTTGCTGTGCATAGTAATGCCGTTAATAGATTAAAAATAAATTTCCGCTGTGTTAGGTGGGCCTTACTTGGACGGTACGAATTCTGCGGCTATGTCCCGTGGTGCGTGGTACTTGAAACCAGTTCTGCGGCTATGTCCGACCGTGCGTGTTAGTTGAGTCGCTTCAGCGGCTAAGTCCAAAAAATTTCCAAAATGCAGAAAAATACACATAATTGAAGAAAATTGGGCTTGCTGTGCTTAATAATATCGTTAATAGATTAAAAATAAATTTCCGCTGTGTTAGGTGGGCCTTACTTGGACGGTACGAATTCTGCGGCTATGTCCCGTGGTGCGTGGTACTTGAAACCAGTTCTGCGGCTATGTCCGACCGTGCGTGTTAGTTGAGTCGCTTCAGCGGCTAAGTCCAAAAAATTTCCAAAATGCAGAAAAATACACATAATTGAAGAAAATTGGGCTTGCTGTGCTTAATAATATCGTTAATAGATTAAAAATAAATTTCCGCTGTGTTAGCTGGGCCTTACTTGGACGGTACGAATTCTGCGGCTATGTCCCGTGGTGCGTGGTACTTGAAACCAGTTCTGCGGCTATGTCCGACCGTGCGTGTTAGTTGAGTCACTTCAGCGGCTAAGTCCAAAAAATTTCCAAAATGCAGAAAAATACACATAATTGAAGAAAATTGGGCTTGCTGTGCTTAATAAAATCGTTAATAGATTAAAAATAAATTTCCGCTGTGTTAGGTGGGCCTTACTTGGACGGTACGAATTCTGCGGCTATGTCCCGTGGTGCGTGGTACTTGAAACCAGTTCTGCGGCTATGTCCGACCGTGCGTGTTAGTTGAGTCGCTTCAGCGGCTAAGTCCAAAAAATTTCCAAAATGCAGAAAAATACACATAATTGAAGAAAATTGGGCTTGCTGTGCTTAATAATATCGTTAATAGATTAAAAATAAATTTCCGCTGTGTTAGGTGGGCCTTACTTGGACGGTACGAATTCTGCGGCTATGTCCCGTGGTGCGTGGTACTTGAAACCAGTTCTGCGGCTATGTCCGACCGTGCGTGTTAGTTGAGTCGCTTCAGCGGCTAAGTCCAAAAAATTTCCAAAATGCAGAAAAATACACATAATTGAAGAAAATTGGGCTTGCTGTGCTTAATAATATCGTTAATAGATTAAAAATAAATTTCCGCTGTGTTAGCTGGGCCTTACTTGGACGGTACGAATTCTGCGGCTATGTCCCGTGGTGCGTGGTACTTGAAACCAGTTCTGCGGCTATGTCCGACCGTGCGTGTTAGTTGAGTCGCTTCAGCGGCTAAGTCCGAAAATTTCCAAAATGCAGAAAAATACACATAATTGAAGAAAATTGGGCTTGCTGTGCTTAATAAAATCGTTAATAGATTAAAAATAAATTACCGCTGTGTTAGCTGGGCCTTACTTGGACGGTACGAATTCTGCGGCTATGTCCCGTGGTGCGTGGTACTTGAAATCAGTTCTGCGGCTATGTCCGACCGTGCGTGTTAGTTGAGTCGCTTCAGCGGCTAAGTCCAAAAAATTTCCAAAATGCAGAAAAATACACATAATTGAAGAAAATTGGGCTTGCTGTGCTTAATAATATCGTTAATAGATTAAAAATAAATTTCCGCTGTGTTAGGTGGGCCTTACTTGGACGGTACGAATTCTGCGGCTATGTCCCGTGGTGCGTGGTACTTGAAACCAGTTCTGCGGCTATGTCCGACCGTGCGTGTTAGTTGAGTCGCTTCAGCGGCTAAGTCCAAAAAATTTCCAAAATGCAGAAAAATACACATAATTGAAGAAAATTGGGCTTGCTGTGCTTAATAATATCGTTAATAGATTAAAAATAAATTTCCGCTGTGTTAGCTGGGCCTTACTTGGACGGTACGAATTCTGCGGCTATGTCCCGTGGTTTGTGGTACTTGAAACCAGTTCTGCGGCTATGTCCGACCGTGCGTGTTAGTTGAGTCGCTTCAGCGGCTAAGTCCAAAAAATTTCCAAAATGCAGAAAAATACACATAATTGAAGAAAATTGGGCTTGCTGTGCTTAATAATATCGTTAATAGATTAAAAATAAATTTCCGCTGTGTTAGCTGGGCCTTACTTGGACGGTACGAATTCTGCGGCTATGTCCCGTGGTGCGTGGTACTTGAAACCAGTTCTGCGGCTATGTCCGACCGTGCGTGTTAGTTGAGTCGCTTCAGCGGCTAAGTCCGAAAATTTCCAAAATGCAGAAAAATACACATAATTGAAGAAAATTGGGCTTGCTGTGCTTAATAAAATCGTTAATAGATTAAAAATAAATTACCGCTGTGTTAGCTGGGCCTTACTTGGACGGTACGAATTCTGCGGCTATGTCCCGTGGTGCGTGGTACTTGAAATCAGTTCTGCGGCTATGTCCGACCGTGCGTGTTAGTTGAGTCGCTTCAGCGGCTAAGTCCAAAAAATTTCCAAAATGCAGAAAAATACACATAATTGAAGAAAATTGGGCTTGCTGTGCTTAATAATATCGTTAATAGATTAAAAATAAATTTCCGCTGTGTTAGGTGGGCCTTACTTGGACGGTACGAATTCTGCGGCTATGTCCCGTGGTGCGTGGTACTTGAAACCAGTTCTGCGGCTATGTCCGACCGTGCGTGTTAGTTGAGTCGCTTCAGCGGCTAAGTCCAAAAAATTTCCAAAATGCAGAAAAATACACATAATTGAAGAAAATTGGGCTTGCTGTGCTTAATAATATCGTTAATAGATTAAAAATAAATTTCCGCTGTGTTAGGTGGGCCTTACTTGGACGGTACGAATTCTGCGGCTATGTCCCGTGGTGCGTGGTACTTGAAACCAGTTCTGCGGCTATGTCCGACCGTGCGTGTTAGTTGAGTCGCTTCAGCGGCTAAGTCCAAAAAATTTCCAAAATGCAGAAAAATACACATAATTGAAGAAAATTGGGCTTGCTGTGCTTAATAATATCGTTAATAGATTAAAAATAAATTTCCGCTGTGTTAGCTGGGCCTTACTTGGACGGTACGAATTCTGCGGCTATGTCCCGTGGTTTGTGGTACTTGAAACCAGTTCTGCGGCTATGTCCGACCGTGCGTGTTAGTTGAGTCGCTTCAGCGGCTAAGTCCAAAAAATTTCCAAAATGCAGAAAAATACACATAATTGAAGAAAATTGGGCTTGCTGTGCTTAATAATATCGTTAATAGATTAAAAATAAATTTCCGCTGTGTTAGCTGGGCCTTACTTGGACGGTACGAATTCTGCGGCTATGTCCCGTGGTGCGTGGTACTTGAAACCAGTTCTGCGGCTATGTCCGACCGTGCGTGTTAGTTGAGTCGCTTCAGCGGCTAAGTCCGAAAATTTCCAAAATGCAGAAAAATACACATAATTGAAGAAAATTGGGCTTGCTGTGCTTAATAAAATCGTTAATAGATTAAAAATAAATTACCGCTGTGTTAGCTGGGCCTTACTTGGACGGTACGAATTCTGCGGCTATGTCCCGTGGTGCGTGGTACTTGAATGGTCGCTCCAGCGGCTAAGTCCGAAACGATCCATAACATAGTCAAATATCTATTACTGAAGAAAATTGGGCTTGCTGTGCGCTTCATAATGCCGTTAATTGTCTAAAAATAGTTTACCGCTGTTTTACTCGGACGTCGGGATTCTGCGGCTATGTCCCAAGGCGCGTGGTACGTGAAAGGGGTCTAGCTCTGCGGCTAAGTCCCACCGTGCGTGGTACTTGAATGGTCGTTCCAGCGGCTAAGTCCCACGGTGCGTGGTAGTTGCTGGATGGCGCGTGGTAGGTGTTGGCCGGCCTCGGCGGCCACTTAAGAGAGTCAAAACTATAGATCTTCGCTGCCACTCACCCGCGGGGGCTGGGGAATCCCTCCAGCCCGCCAGCGCCCCTCCCCCGCGGGGGGGTGGGGGGGCCGGAGTGACTTCGCGGGGTCTCGAAGCCGGGACCGTAGCGCACGCCCTGAGCGGAACAGGGCACGCCGCTGGCGGGGTTCGAACCCAGGACCTTCTTCGGCCATGCAGCAGCGACCCGATTTCTTGGTGTAGGGCGCCGTGGAGGCACGCGGCGTCCCAGAATCCCCGAAGCGAGGTTCGAACCCAGGAACGTCATAGGCCCCTCGCGGCTGCAGCAGCGACGAGCTTGCGTGGCGTAGGGCGCCGTGGTGGCAGGCGAGCATCGAACCGAGGACTGAGTCCTCGAGGCTGGCCGGAGAACACAGGAGCGTCGTCATCGTCCTCGCGGCGGCGGCGTAGGGCGCCGTGGTGGCCCGCGGCATCTCAGGTGGGCCTAAAACAATTAAGCTAGGTTCGAACCCAGGACGGAGTCCGGACCGAGTCCCCGCGATTAAGAACGCGGTCCCCCGCCCGCCCGCCCGCCCACACACGCCAGATCTCCGTCCTGCCCCCACCCCCACCCCCGTCCTGACACTACGACCCCGGGTCAAGTGCGGCGTGTCCCGAACCGGCAGGAGGCCTCATACTTGCCGATTGCCGGTTCGGCCGCGCACTCGGACCTGCTCCCAAAGTCCTCCCCATAGTAGGTCTGGACCCCCCTTATCTCAGCATTTGTCTTGCGCGGGCGGAAGGCGATTTTCTCCCCGACGAGAGGCTTGCCGGCCGCCAAGGCCCGGGACGTCTGCGGCAAAAGTCCGACGGCGCGTGGTAGCTCAGAAGGCTGTTTCGGTGAAAGAGTCCTGCGGTAATGGCGCCTTCTTAATAATAGTAACTTGAATAAAAATAACATAAGACAACACGAATAACGGGAGTAGAAGAAGAAGAATTAGGGAGGAAGAAAGCGTAATATAGTGAAGTAGATGGTTTTGTATTCTTATGAGTTGTTTGATTTTGAGTGAGTGAGTGGGATGTGTTGTTTTGGTTGCGTCTTATGTTTTTCTTTTATGGTTCTGTTGTGTCTTATTCTTTTTGTTGTGCCCTCTAATTATTCTTTTTCTGTCTCACTGTGTTGATGTATCGCATTGTTTTGTTGTGTCTTATGTTCTTGTACCTTATTGTAGGTCACTGCCACCGGGGATAAAATCATTTGCAATCAATAACAAATAATAAAAATAATAATATGGTTAAGTATTTGTAAATCATTAAAATTGGGCTTGCGGTGCCCCGTCTCGAAAGAAATCATCGTATAGCCGTTAACGCATTAAAAGTAAGTCATGTAAGAGACTACGCCTGTGTTTGATGGGTTGTATTGGGACGGTCGCTTCCTGAGGCCAATTCAGACGGCGAGTATAGTTACGGGGCTGCTTCGAAGCACGAGACCGTGCCGTGATAGCGCCTTCCTAAGAATAAGAAATAGAACGAATATAACTTCAGCGGCTAAGTCCGAAATATTCCAAAATGCAGTAAAATATTCTTAATTGAAAAAAAATGGGCTTGCTGTGCACAATAATGCCGTTAATTGTCTAAAAATAAATTTCCGAAATTTAACTCAAAAGTCATGGCTCTGCGGCTATGTCCCGTGGTGCTTGGAACTTGAAATCAGTTCTGCGGCTATGTCCGACCGTGCGTGTTAGTTGAGTCGCTTCAGCGGCTAAGTCCGAAAATTTCCAAAATGCAGAAAAATATACATAATTGAAGAAAGTTGGCCTTGCTGTGCTTAATAATATCGTTAATAGATTAAAAATAAATTTCCGCTGTGTTAGGTGGGCCTTACTTGGACGGTACGAATTCTGCGGCTATGTCCCGTGGTGCGTGGTACTTGAAACCAGTTCTGCGGCTATGTCCGACCGTGCGTGTTAGTTGAGTCGCTTCAGCGGCTAAGTCCAAAAAATTTCCAAAATGCAGAAAAATACACATAATTGAAGAAAATTGGGCTTGCTGTGCTTAATAATATCGTTAATAGATTAAAAATAAATTTCCGCTGTGTTAGCTGGGCCTTACTTGGACGGTACGAATTCTGCGGCTATGTCCCGTGGTGCGTGGTACTTGAAACCAGTTCTGCGGCTATGTCCGACCGTGCGTGTTAGTTGAGTCACTTCAGCGGCTAAGTCCAAAAAATTTCCAAAATGCAGAAAAATACACATAATTGAAGAAAATTGGGCTTGCTGTGCTTAATAAAATCGTTAATAGATTAAAAATAAATTACCGCTGTGTTAGGTGGGCCTACTTGGACGGTACGAATTCTGCGGCTATGTCCCGTGGTGCGTGGTACTTGAAACCAGTTCTGCGGCTATGTCCCACCGTGCGTGTTACTTGAGTCGCTTCAGCGGCTAAGTCCGAAAATTTCCAAAATGCAGAAAAATACACATAATTGAAGAAAATTGGGCTTGCTGTGCTTAATAATATCGTTAATAGATTAAAAATAAATTTCCGCTGTGTTAGGTGGGCCTTACTTGGACGGTACGAATTCTGCGGCTATGTCCCGTGGTGCGTGGTACTTGAAACCAGTTCTGCGGCTATGTCCGACCGTGCGTGTTAGTTGAGTCGCTTCAGCGGCTAAGTCCAAAAAATTTCCAAAATGCAGAAAAATACACATAATTGAAGAAAATTGGGCTTGCTGTGCTTAATAATATCGTTAATAGATTAAAAATAAATTTCCGCTGTGTTAGGTGGGCCTTACTTGGACGGTACGAATTCTGCGGCTATGTCCCGTGGTGCGTGGTACTTGAAACCAGTTCTGCGGCTATGTCCGACCGTGCGTGTTAGTTGAGTCGCTTCAGCGGCTAAGTCCGAAAATTTCCAAAATGCAGAAAAATATTCATAATTGAAGAAAGTTGGCCTTGCTGTGCATAGTAATGCCGTTAATAGATTAAAAATAAATTTCCGCTGTGTTAGGTGGGCCTTACTTGGACGGTACGAATTCTGCGGCTATGTCCCGTGGTGCGTGGTACTTGAAACCAGTTCTGCGGCTATGTCCGACCGTGCGTGTTAGTTGAGTCGCTTCAGCGGCTAAGTCCGAAAATTTCCAAAATGCAGAAAAATACACATAATTGAAGAAAATTGGGCTTGCTGTGCTTAATAATATCGTTAATAGATTAAAAATAAATTTCCGCTGTGTTAGGTGGGCCTTACTTGGACGGTACGAATTCTGCGGCTATGTCCCGTGGTGCGTGGTACTTGAAACCAGTTCTGCGGCTATGTCCGACCGTGCGTGTTAGTTGAGTCGCTTCAGCGGCTAAGTCCGAAAATTTCCAAAATGCAGAAAAATATTCATAATTGAAGAAAGTTGGCCTTGCTGTGCATAGTAATGCCGTTAATAGATTAAAAATAAATTTCCGCTGTGTTAGGTGGGCCTTACTTGGACGGTACGAATTCTGCGGCTATGTCCCGTGGTGCGTGGTACTTGAAACCAGTTCTGCGGCTATGTCCGACCGTGCGTGTTAGTTGAGTCGCTTCAGCGGCTAAGTCCAAAAAATTTCCAAAATGCAGAAAAATACACATAATTGAAGAAAATTGGGCTTGCTGTGCTTAATAATATCGTTAATAGATTAAAAATAAATTTCCGCTGTGTTAGGTGGGCCTTACTTGGACGGTACGAATTCTGCGGCTATGTCCCGTGGTGCGTGGTACTTGAAACCAGTTCTGCGGCTATGTCCGACCGTGCGTGTTAGTTGAGTCGCTTCAGCGGCTAAGTCCAAAAAATTTCCAAAATGCAGAAAAATACACATAATTGAAGAAAATTGGGCTTGCTGTGCTTAATAATATCGTTAATAGATTAAAAATAAATTTCCGCTGTGTTAGCTGGGCCTTACTTGGACGGTACGAATTCTGCGGCTATGTCCCGTGGTGCGTGGTACTTGAAACCAGTTCTGCGGCTATGTCCGACCGTGCGTGTTAGTTGAGTCACTTCAGCGGCTAAGTCCAAAAAATTTCCAAAATGCAGAAAAATACACATAATTGAAGAAAATTGGGCTTGCTGTGCTTAATAAAATCGTTAATAGATTAAAAATAAATTTCCGCTGTGTTAGGTGGGCCTTACTTGGACGGTACGAATTCTGCGGCTATGTCCCGTGGTGCGTGGTACTTGAAACCAGTTCTGCGGCTATGTCCGACCGTGCGTGTTAGTTGAGTCGCTTCAGCGGCTAAGTCCAAAAAATTTCCAAAATGCAGAAAAATACACATAATTGAAGAAAATTGGGCTTGCTGTGCTTAATAATATCGTTAATAGATTAAAAATAAATTTCCGCTGTGTTAGGTGGGCCTTACTTGGACGGTACGAATTCTGCGGCTATGTCCCGTGGTGCGTGGTACTTGAAACCAGTTCTGCGGCTATGTCCGACCGTGCGTGTTAGTTGAGTCGCTTCAGCGGCTAAGTCCAAAAAATTTCCAAAATGCAGAAAAATACACATAATTGAAGAAAATTGGGCTTGCTGTGCTTAATAATATCGTTAATAGATTAAAAATAAATTTCCGCTGTGTTAGCTGGGCCTTACTTGGACGGTACGAATTCTGCGGCTATGTCCCGTGGTGCGTGGTACTTGAAACCAGTTCTGCGGCTATGTCCGACCGTGCGTGTTAGTTGAGTCGCTTCAGCGGCTAAGTCCGAAAATTTCCAAAATGCAGAAAAATACACATAATTGAAGAAAATTGGGCTTGCTGTGCTTAATAAAATCGTTAAAAGATTAAAAATAAATTACCGCTGTGTTAGCTGGGCCTTACTTGGACGGTACGAATTCTGCGGCTATGTCCCGTGGTGCGTGGTACTTGAAATCAGTTCTGCGGCTATGTCCGACCGTGCGTGTTAGTTGAGTCGCTTCAGCGGCTAAGTCCAAAAAATTTCCAAAATGCAGAAAAATACACATAATTGAAGAAAATTGGGCTTGCTGTGCTTAATAATATCGTTAATAGATTAAAAATAAATTTCCGCTGTGTTAGGTGGGCCTTACTTGGACGGTACGAATTCTGCGGCTATGTCCCGTGGTGCGTGGTACTTGAAACCAGTTCTGCGGCTATGTCCGACCGTGCGTGTTAGTTGAGTCGCTTCAGCGGCTAAGTCCAAAAAATTTCCAAAATGCAGAAAAATACACATAATTGAAGAAAATTGGGCTTGCTGTGCTTAATAATATCGTTAATAGATTAAAAATAAATTTCCGCTGTGTTAGCTGGGCCTTACTTGGACGGTACGAATTCTGCGGCTATGTCCCGTGGTGCGTGGTACTTGAAACCAGTTCTGCGGCTATGTCCGACCGTGCGTGTTAGTTGAGTCGCTTCAGCGGCTAAGTCCAAAAAATTTCCAAAATGCAGAAAAATACACATAATTGAAGAAAATTGGGCTTGCTGTGCTTAATAATATCGTTAATAGATTAAAAATAAATTTCCGCTGTGTTAGCTGGGCCTTACTTGGACGGTACGAATTCTGCGGCTATGTCCCGTGGTGCGTGGTACTTGAAACCAGTTCTGCGGCTATGTCCGACCGTGCGTGTTAGTTGAGTCGCTTCAGCGGCTAAGTCCGAAAATTTCCAAAATGCAGAAAAATACACATAATTGAAGAAAATTGGGCTTGCTGTGCTTAATAAAATCGTTAATAGATTAAAAATAAATTACCGCTGTGTTAGCTGGGCCTTACTTGGACGGTACGAATTCTGCGGCTATGTCCCGTGGTGCGTGGTACTTGAATGGTCGCTCCAGCGGCTAAGTCCGAAACGATCCATAACATAGTCAAATATCTATTACTGAAGAAAATTGGGCTTGCTGTGCGCTTCATAATGCCGTTAATTGTCTAAAAATAGTTTACCGCTGTTTTACTCGGACGTCGGGATTCTGCGGCTATGTCCCAAGGCGCGTGGTACGTGAAAGGGGTCTAGCTCTGCGGCTAAGTCCCACCGTGCGTGGTACTTGAATGGTCGTTCCAGCGGCTAAGTCCCACGGTGCGTGGTAGTTGCTGGATGGCGCGTGGTAGGTGTTGGCCGGCCTCGGCGGCCACTTAAGAGAGTCAAAACTATAGATCTTCGCTGCCACTCACCCGCGGGGGCTGGGGAATCCCTCCAGCCCGCCAGCGCCCCTCCCCCGCGGGGGGGTGGGGGGGCCGGAGTGACTTCGCGGGGTCTCGAAGCCGGGACCGTAGCGCACGCCCTGAGCGGAACAGGGCACGCCGCTGGCGGGGTTCGAACCCAGGACCTTCTTCGGCCATGCAGCAGCGACCCGATTTCTTGGTGTAGGGCGCCGTGGAGGCACGCGGCGTCCCAGAATCCCCGAAGCGAGGTTCGAACCCAGGAACGTCATAGGCCCCTCGCGGCTGCAGCAGCGACGAGCTTGCGTGGCGTAGGGCGCCGTGGTGGCAGGCGAGCATCGAACCGAGGACTGAGTCCTCGAGGCTGGCCGGAGAACACAGGAGCGTCGTCATCGTCCTCGCGGCGGCGGCGTAGGGCGCCGTGGTGGCCCGCGGCATCTCAGGTGGGCCTAAAACAATTAAGCTAGGTTCGAACCCAGGACGGAGTCCGGACCGAGTCCCCGCGATTAAGAACGCGGTCCCCCGCCCGCCCGCCCGCCCACACACGCCAGATCTCCGTCCTGCCCCCACCCCCACCCCCGTCCTGACACTACGACCCCGGGTCAAGTGCGGCGTGTCCCGAACCGGCAGGAGGCCTCATACTTGCCGATTGCCGGTTCGGCCGCGCACTCGGACCTGCTCCCAAAGTCCTCCCCATAGTAGGTCTGGACCCCCCTTATCTCAGCATTTGTCTTGCGCGGGCGGAAGGCGATTTTCTCCCCGACGAGAGGCTTGCCGGCCGCCAAGGCCCGGGACGTCTGCGGCAAAAGTCCGACGGCGCGTGGTAGCTCAGAAGGCTGTTTCGGTGAAAGAGTCCTGCGGTAATGGCGCCTTCTTAATAATAGTAACTTGAATAAAAATAACATAAGACAACACGAATAACGGGAGTAGAAGAAGAAGAATTAGGGAGGAAGAAAGCGTAATATAGTGAAGTAGATGGTTTTGTATTCTTATGAGTTGTTTGATTTTGAGTGAGTGAGTGGGATGTGTTGTTTTGGTTGCGTCTTATGTTTTTCTTTTATGGTTCTGTTGTGTCTTATTCTTTTTGTTGTGCCCTCTAATTATTCTTTTTCTGTCTCACTGTGTTGATGTATCGCATTGTTTTGTTGTGTCTTATGTTCTTGTACCTTATTGTAGGTCACTGCCACCGGGGATAAAATCATTTGCAATCAATAACAAATAATAAAAATAATAATATGGTTAAGTATTTGTAAATCATTAAAATTGGGCTTGCGGTGCCCCGTCTCGAAAGAAATCATCGTATAGCCGTTAACGCATTAAAAGTAAGTCATGTAAGAGACTACGCCTGTGTTTGATGGGTTGTATTGGGACGGTCGCTTCCTGAGGCCAATTCAGACGGCGAGTATAGTTACGGGGCTGCTTCGAAGCACGAGACCGTGCCGTGATAGCGCCTTCCTAAGAATAAGAAATAGAACGAATATAACTTCAGCGGCTAAGTCCGAAATATTCCAAAATGCAGTAAAATATTCTTAATTGAAAAAAAATGGGCTTGCTGTGCACAATAATGCCGTTAATTGTCTAAAAATAAATTTCCGAAATTTAACTCAAAAGTCATGGCTCTGCGGCTATGTCCCGTGGTGCTTGGAACTTGAAATCAGTTCTGCGGCTATGTCCGACCGTGCGTGTTAGTTGAGTCGCTTCAGCGGCTAAGTCCGAAAATTTCCAAAATGCAGAAAAATATACATAATTGAAGAAAGTTGGCCTTGCTGTGCTTAATAATATCGTTAATAGATTAAAAATAAATTTCCGCTGTGTTAGGTGGGCCTTACTTGGACGGTACGAATTCTGCGGCTATGTCCCGTGGTGCGTGGTACTTGAAACCAGTTCTGCGGCTATGTCCGACCGTGCGTGTTAGTTGAGTCGCTTCAGCGGCTAAGTCCAAAAAATTTCCAAAATGCAGAAAAATACACATAATTGAAGAAAATTGGGCTTGCTGTGCTTAATAATATCGTTAATAGATTAAAAATAAATTTCCGCTGTGTTAGCTGGGCCTTACTTGGACGGTACGAATTCTGCGGCTATGTCCCGTGGTGCGTGGTACTTGAAACCAGTTCTGCGGCTATGTCCGACCGTGCGTGTTAGTTGAGTCACTTCAGCGGCTAAGTCCAAAAAATTTCCAAAATGCAGAAAAATACACATAATTGAAGAAAATTGGGCTTGCTGTGCTTAATAAAATCGTTAATAGATTAAAAATAAATTACCGCTGTGTTAGGTGGGCCTACTTGGACGGTACGAATTCTGCGGCTATGTCCCGTGGTGCGTGGTACTTGAAACCAGTTCTGCGGCTATGTCCCACCGTGCGTGTTACTTGAGTCGCTTCAGCGGCTAAGTCCGAAAATTTCCAAAATGCAGAAAAATACACATAATTGAAGAAAATTGGGCTTGCTGTGCTTAATAATATCGTTAATAGATTAAAAATAAATTTCCGCTGTGTTAGGTGGGCCTTACTTGGACGGTACGAATTCTGCGGCTATGTCCCGTGGTGCGTGGTACTTGAAACCAGTTCTGCGGCTATGTCCGACCGTGCGTGTTAGTTGAGTCGCTTCAGCGGCTAAGTCCAAAAAATTTCCAAAATGCAGAAAAATACACATAATTGAAGAAAATTGGGCTTGCTGTGCTTAATAATATCGTTAATAGATTAAAAATAAATTTCCGCTGTGTTAGGTGGGCCTTACTTGGACGGTACGAATTCTGCGGCTATGTCCCGTGGTGCGTGGTACTTGAAACCAGTTCTGCGGCTATGTCCGACCGTGCGTGTTAGTTGAGTCGCTTCAGCGGCTAAGTCCGAAAATTTCCAAAATGCAGAAAAATATTCATAATTGAAGAAAGTTGGCCTTGCTGTGCATAGTAATGCCGTTAATAGATTAAAAATAAATTTCCGCTGTGTTAGGTGGGCCTTACTTGGACGGTACGAATTCTGCGGCTATGTCCCGTGGTGCGTGGTACTTGAAACCAGTTCTGCGGCTATGTCCGACCGTGCGTGTTAGTTGAGTCGCTTCAGCGGCTAAGTCCGAAAATTTCCAAAATGCAGAAAAATACACATAATTGAAGAAAATTGGGCTTGCTGTGCTTAATAATATCGTTAATAGATTAAAAATAAATTTCCGCTGTGTTAGGTGGGCCTTACTTGGACGGTACGAATTCTGCGGCTATGTCCCGTGGTGCGTGGTACTTGAAACCAGTTCTGCGGCTATGTCCGACCGTGCGTGTTAGTTGAGTCGCTTCAGCGGCTAAGTCCGAAAATTTCCAAAATGCAGAAAAATATTCATAATTGAAGAAAGTTGGCCTTGCTGTGCATAGTAATGCCGTTAATAAATTAAAAATAAATTTCCGCTGTGTTAGGTGGGCCTTACTTGGACGGTACGAATTCTGCGGCTATGTCCCGTGGTGCGTGGTACTTGAAACCAGTTCTGCGGCTATGTCCGACCGTGCGTGTTAGTTGAGTCGCTTCAGCGGCTAAGTCCAAAAAATTTCCAAAATGCAGAAAAATACACATAATTGAAGAAAATTGGGCTTGCTGTGCTTAATAATATCGTTAATAGATTAAAAATAAATTTCCGCTGTGTTAGGTGGGCCTTACTTGGACGGTACGAATTCTGCGGCTATGTCCCGTGGTGCGTGGTACTTGAAACCAGTTCTGCGGCTATGTCCGACCGTGCGTGTTAGTTGAGTCGCTTCAGCGGCTAAGTCCAAAAAATTTCCAAAATGCAGAAAAATACACATAATTGAAGAAAATTGGGCTTGCTGTGCTTAATAATATCGTTAATAGATTAAAAATAAATTTCCGCTGTGTTAGCTGGGCCTTACTTGGACGGTACGAATTCTGCGGCTATGTCCCGTGGTGCGTGGTACTTGAAACCAGTTCTGCGGCTATGTCCGACCGTGCGTGTTAGTTGAGTCACTTCAGCGGCTAAGTCCAAAAAATTTCCAAAATGCAGAAAAATACACATAATTGAAGAAAATTGGGCTTGCTGTGCTTAATAAAATCGTTAATAGATTAAAAATAAATTTCCGCTGTGTTAGGTGGGCCTTACTTGGACGGTACGAATTCTGCGGCTATGTCCCGTGGTGCGTGGTACTTGAAACCAGTTCTGCGGCTATGTCCGACCGTGCGTGTTAGTTGAGTCGCTTCAGCGGCTAAGTCCAAAAAATTTCCAAAATGCAGAAAAATACACATAATTGAAGAAAATTGGGCTTGCTGTGCTTAATAATATCGTTAATAGATTAAAAATAAATTTCCGCTGTGTTAGGTGGGCCTTACTTGGACGGTACGAATTCTGCGGCTATGTCCCGTGGTGCGTGGTACTTGAAACCAGTTCTGCGGCTATGTCCGACCGTGCGTGTTAGTTGAGTCGCTTCAGCGGCTAAGTCCAAAAAATTTCCAAAATGCAGAAAAATACACATAATTGAAGAAAATTGGGCTTGCTGTGCTTAATAATATCGTTAATAGATTAAAAATAAATTTCCGCTGTGTTAGCTGGGCCTTACTTGGACGGTACGAATTCTGCGGCTATGTCCCGTGGTGCGTGGTACTTGAAACCAGTTCTGCGGCTATGTCCGACCGTGCGTGTTAGTTGAGTCGCTTCAGCGGCTAAGTCCGAAAATTTCCAAAATGCAGAAAAATACACATAATTGAAGAAAATTGGGCTTGCTGTGCTTAATAAAATCGTTAATAGATTAAAAATAAATTACCGCTGTGTTAGCTGGGCCTTACTTGGACGGTACGAATTCTGCGGCTATGTCCCGTGGTGCGTGGTACTTGAAATCAGTTCTGCGGCTATGTCCGACCGTGCGTGTTAGTTGAGTCGCTTCAGCGGCTAAGTCCAAAAAATTTCCAAAATGCAGAAAAATACACATAATTGAAGAAAATTGGGCTTGCTGTGCTTAATAATATCGTTAATAGATTAAAAATAAATTTCCGCTGTGTTAGGTGGGCCTTACTTGGACGGTACGAATTCTGCGGCTATGTCCCGTGGTGCGTGGTACTTGAAACCAGTTCTGCGGCTATGTCCGACCGTGCGTGTTAGTTGAGTCGCTTCAGCGGCTAAGTCCAAAAAATTTCCAAAATGCAGAAAAATACACATAATTGAAGAAAATTGGGCTTGCTGTGCTTAATAATATCGTTAATAGATTAAAAATAAATTTCCGCTGTGTTAGCTGGGCCTTACTTGGACGGTACGAATTCTGCGGCTATGTCCCGTGGTGCGTGGTACTTGAAACCAGTTCTGCGGCTATGTCCGACCGTGCGTGTTAGTTGAGTCGCTTCAGCGGCTAAGTCCAAAAAATTTCCAAAATGCAGAAAAATACACATAATTGAAGAAAATTGGGCTTGCTGTGCTTAATAATATCGTTAATAGATTAAAAATAAATTTCCGCTGTGTTAGCTGGGCCTTACTTGGACGGTACGAATTCTGCGGCTATGTCCCGTGGTGCGTGGTACTTGAAACCAGTTCTGCGGCTATGTCCGACCGTGCGTGTTAGTTGAGTCGCTTCAGCGGCTAAGTCCGAAAATTTCCAAAATGCAGAAAAATACACATAATTGAAGAAAATTGGGCTTGCTGTGCTTAATAAAATCGTTAATAGATTAAAAATAAATTACCGCTGTGTTAGCTGGGCCTTACTTGGACGGTACGAATTCTGCGGCTATGTCCCGTGGTGCGTGGTACTTGAATGGTCGCTCCAGCGGCTAAGTCCGAAACGATCCATAACATAGTCAAATATCTATTACTGAAGAAAATTGGGCTTGCTGTGCGCTTCATAATGCCGTTAATTGTCTAAAAATAGTTTACCGCTGTTTTACTCGGACGTCGGGATTCTGCGGCTATGTCCCAAGGCGCGTGGTACGTGAAAGGGGTCTAGCTCTGCGGCTAAGTCCCACCGTGCGTGGTACTTGAATGGTCGTTCCAGCGGCTAAGTCCCACGGTGCGTGGTAGTTGCTGGATGGCGCGTGGTAGGTGTTGGCCGGCCTCGGCGGCCACTTAAGAGAGTCAAAACTATAGATCTTCGCTGCCACTCACCCGCGGGGGCTGGGGAATCCCTCCAGCCCGCCAGCGCCCCTCCCCCGCGGGGGGGTGGGGGGGCCGGAGTGACTTCGCGGGGTCTCGAAGCCGGGACCGTAGCGCACGCCCTGAGCGGAACAGGGCACGCCGCTGGCGGGGTTCGAACCCAGGACCTTCTTCGGCCATGCAGCAGCGACCCGATTTCTTGGTGTAGGGCGCCGTGGAGGCACGCGGCGTCCCAGAATCCCCGAAGCGAGGTTCGAACCCAGGAACGTCATAGGCCCCTCGCGGCTGCAGCAGCGACGAGCTTGCGTGGCGTAGGGCGCCGTGGTGGCAGGCGAGCATCGAACCGAGGACTGAGTCCTCGAGGCTGGCCGGAGAACACAGGAGCGTCGTCATCGTCCTCGCGGCGGCGGCGTAGGGCGCCGTGGTGGCCCGCGGCATCTCAGGTGGGCCTAAAACAATTAAGCTAGGTTCGAACCCAGGACGGAGTCCGGACCGAGTCCCCGCGATTAAGAACGCGGTCCCCCGCCCGCCCGCCCGCCCACACACGCCAGATCTCCGTCCTGCCCCCACCCCCACCCCCGTCCTGACACTACGACCCCGGGTCAAGTGCGGCGTGTCCCGAACCGGCAGGAGGCCTCATACTTGCCGATTGCCGGTTCGGCCGCGCACTCGGACCTGCTCCCAAAGTCCTCCCCATAGTAGGTCTGGACCCCCCTTATCTCAGCATTTGTCTTGCGCGGGCGGAAGGCGATTTTCTCCCCGACGAGAGGCTTGCCGGCCGCCAAGGCCCGGGACGTCTGCGGCAAAAGTCCGACGGCGCGTGGTAGCTCAGAAGGCTGTTTCGGTGAAAGAGTCCTGCGGTAATGGCGCCTTCTTAATAATAGTAACTTGAATAAAAATAACATAAGACAACACGAATAACGGGAGTAGAAGAAGAAGAATTAGGGAGGAAGAAAGCGTAATATAGTGAAGTAGATGGTTTTGTATTCTTATGAGTTGTTTGATTTTGAGTGAGTGAGTGGGATGTGTTGTTTTGGTTGCGTCTTATGTTTTTCTTTTATGGTTCTGTTGTGTCTTATTCTTTTTGTTGTGCCCTCTAATTATTCTTTTTCTGTCTCACTGTGTTGATGTATCGCATTGTTTTGTTGTGTCTTATGTTCTTGTACCTTATTGTAGGTCACTGCCACCGGGGATAAAATCATTTGCAATCAATAACAAATAATAAAAATAATAATATGGTTAAGTATTTGTAAATCATTAAAATTGGGCTTGCGGTGCCCCGTCTCGAAAGAAATCATCGTATAGCCGTTAACGCATTAAAAGTAAGTCATGTAAGAGACTACGCCTGTGTTTGATGGGTTGTATTGGGACGGTCGCTTCCTGAGGCCAATTCAGACGGCGAGTATAGTTACGGGGCTGCTTCGAAGCACGAGACCGTGCCGTGATAGCGCCTTCCTAAGAATAAGAAATAGAACGAATATAACTTCAGCGGCTAAGTCCGAAATATTCCAAAATGCAGTAAAATATTCTTAATTGAAAAAAAATGGGCTTGCTGTGCACAATAATGCCGTTAATTGTCTAAAAATAAATTTCCGAAATTTAACTCAAAAGTCATGGCTCTGCGGCTATGTCCCGTGGTGCTTGGAACTTGAAATCAGTTCTGCGGCTATGTCCGACCGTGCGTGTTAGTTGAGTCGCTTCAGCGGCTAAGTCCGAAAATTTCCAAAATGCAGAAAAATATACATAATTGAAGAAAGTTGGCCTTGCTGTGCTTAATAATATCGTTAATAGATTAAAAATAAATTTCCGCTGTGTTAGGTGGGCCTTACTTGGACGGTACGAATTCTGCGGCTATGTCCCGTGGTGCGTGGTACTTGAAACCAGTTCTGCGGCTATGTCCGACCGTGCGTGTTAGTTGAGTCGCTTCAGCGGCTAAGTCCAAAAAATTTCCAAAATGCAGAAAAATACACATAATTGAAGAAAATTGGGCTTGCTGTGCTTAATAATATCGTTAATAGATTAAAAATAAATTTCCGCTGTGTTAGCTGGGCCTTACTTGGACGGTACGAATTCTGCGGCTATGTCCCGTGGTGCGTGGTACTTGAAACCAGTTCTGCGGCTATGTCCGACCGTGCGTGTTAGTTGAGTCACTTCAGCGGCTAAGTCCAAAAAATTTCCAAAATGCAGAAAAATACACATAATTGAAGAAAATTGGGCTTGCTGTGCTTAATAAAATCGTTAATAGATTAAAAATAAATTACCGCTGTGTTAGGTGGGCCTACTTGGACGGTACGAATTCTGCGGCTATGTCCCGTGGTGCGTGGTACTTGAAACCAGTTCTGCGGCTATGTCCCACCGTGCGTGTTACTTGAGTCGCTTCAGCGGCTAAGTCCGAAAATTTCCAAAATGCAGAAAAATACACATAATTGAAGAAAATTGGGCTTGCTGTGCTTAATAATATCGTTAATAGATTAAAAATAAATTTCCGCTGTGTTAGGTGGGCCTTACTTGGACGGTACGAATTCTGCGGCTATGTCCCGTGGTGCGTGGTACTTGAAACCAGTTCTGCGGCTATGTCCGACCGTGCGTGTTAGTTGAGTCGCTTCAGCGGCTAAGTCCAAAAAATTTCCAAAATGCAGAAAAATACACATAATTGAAGAAAATTGGGCTTGCTGTGCTTAATAATATCGTTAATAGATTAAAAATAAATTTCCGCTGTGTTAGGTGGGCCTTACTTGGACGGTACGAATTCTGCGGCTATGTCCCGTGGTGCGTGGTACTTGAAACCAGTTCTGCGGCTATGTCCGACCGTGCGTGTTAGTTGAGTCGCTTCAGCGGCTAAGTCCGAAAATTTCCAAAATGCAGAAAAATATTCATAATTGAAGAAAGTTGGCCTTGCTGTGCATAGTAATGCCGTTAATAGATTAAAAATAAATTTCCGCTGTGTTAGGTGGGCCTTACTTGGACGGTACGAATTCTGCGGCTATGTCCCGTGGTGCGTGGTACTTGAAACCAGTTCTGCGGCTATGTCCGACCGTGCGTGTTAGTTGAGTCGCTTCAGCGGCTAAGTCCGAAAATTTCCAAAATGCAGAAAAATACACATAATTGAAGAAAATTGGGCTTGCTGTGCTTAATAATATCGTTAATAGATTAAAAATAAATTTCCGCTGTGTTAGGTGGGCCTTACTTGGACGGTACGAATTCTGCGGCTATGTCCCGTGGTGCGTGGTACTTGAAACCAGTTCTGCGGCTATGTCCGACCGTGCGTGTTAGTTGAGTCGCTTCAGCGGCTAAGTCCGAAAATTTCCAAAATGCAGAAAAATATTCATAATTGAAGAAAGTTGGCCTTGCTGTGCATAGTAATGCCGTTAATAGATTAAAAATAAATTTCCGCTGTGTTAGGTGGGCCTTACTTGGACGGTACGAATTCTGCGGCTATGTCCCGTGGTGCGTGGTACTTGAAACCAGTTCTGCGGCTATGTCCGACCGTGCGTGTTAGTTGAGTCGCTTCAGCGGCTAAGTCCAAAAAATTTCCAAAATGCAGAAAAATACACATAATTGAAGAAAATTGGGCTTGCTGTGCTTAATAATATCGTTAATAGATTAAAAATAAATTTCCGCTGTGTTAGGTGGGCCTTACTTGGACGGTACGAATTCTGCGGCTATGTCCCGTGGTGCGTGGTACTTGAAACCAGTTCTGCGGCTATGTCCGACCGTGCGTGTTAGTTGAGTCGCTTCAGCGGCTAAGTCCAAAAAATTTCCAAAATGCAGAAAAATACACATAATTGAAGAAAATTGGGCTTGCTGTGCTTAATAATATCGTTAATAGATTAAAAATAAATTTCCGCTGTGTTAGCTGGGCCTTACTTGGACGGTACGAATTCTGCGGCTATGTCCCGTGGTGCGTGGTACTTGAAACCAGTTCTGCGGCTATGTCCGACCGTGCGTGTTAGTTGAGTCACTTCAGCGGCTAAGTCCAAAAAATTTCCAAAATGCAGAAAAATACACATAATTGAAGAAAATTGGGCTTGCTGTGCTTAATAAAATCGTTAATAGATTAAAAATAAATTTCCGCTGTGTTAGGTGGGCCTTACTTGGACGGTACGAATTCTGCGGCTATGTCCCGTGGTGCGTGGTACTTGAAACCAGTTCTGCGGCTATGTCCGACCGTGCGTGTTAGTTGAGTCGCTTCAGCGGCTAAGTCCAAAAAATTTCCAAAATGCAGAAAAATACACATAATTGAAGAAAATTGGGCTTGCTGTGCTTAATAATATCGTTAATAGATTAAAAATAAATTTCCGCTGTGTTAGGTGGGCCTTACTTGGACGGTACGAATTCTGCGGCTATGTCCCGTGGTGCGTGGTACTTGAAACCAGTTCTGCGGCTATGTCCGACCGTGCGTGTTAGTTGAGTCGCTTCAGCGGCTAAGTCCAAAAAATTTCCAAAATGCAGAAAAATACACATAATTGAAGAAAATTGGGCTTGCTGTGCTTAATAATATCGTTAATAGATTAAAAATAAATTTCCGCTGTGTTAGCTGGGCCTTACTTGGACGGTACGAATTCTGCGGCTATGTCCCGTGGTGCGTGGTACTTGAAACCAGTTCTGCGGCTATGTCCGACCGTGCGTGTTAGTTGAGTCGCTTCAGCGGCTAAGTCCGAAAATTTCCAAAATGCAGAAAAATACACATAATTGAAGAAAATTGGGCTTGCTGTGCTTAATAAAATCGTTAATAGATTAAAAATAAATTACCGCTGTGTTAGCTGGGCCTTACTTGGACGGTACGAATTCTGCGGCTATGTCCCGTGGTGCGTGGTACTTGAAATCAGTTCTGCGGCTATGTCCGACCGTGCGTGTTAGTTGAGTCGCTTCAGCGGCTAAGTCCAAAAAATTTCCAAAATGCAGAAAAATACACATAATTGAAGAAAATTGGGCTTGCTGTGCTTAATAATATCGTTAATAGATTAAAAATAAATTTCCGCTGTGTTAGGTGGGCCTTACTTGGACGGTACGAATTCTGCGGCTATGTCCCGTGGTGCGTGGTACTTGAAACCAGTTCTGCGGCTATGTCCGACCGTGCGTGTTAGTTGAGTCGCTTCAGCGGCTAAGTCCAAAAAATTTCCAAAATGCAGAAAAATACACATAATTGAAGAAAATTGGGCTTGCTGTGCTTAATAATATCGTTAATAGATTAAAAATAAATTTCCGCTGTGTTAGCTGGGCCTTACTTGGACGGTACGAATTCTGCGGCTATGTCCCGTGGTGCGTGGTACTTGAAACCAGTTCTGCGGCTATGTCCGACCGTGCGTGTTAGTTGAGTCGCTTCAGCGGCTAAGTCCAAAAAATTTCCAAAATGCAGAAAAATACACATAATTGAAGAAAATTGGGCTTGCTGTGCTTAATAATATCGTTAATAGATTAAAAATAAATTTCCGCTGTGTTAGCTGGGCCTTACTTGGACGGTACGAATTCTGCGGCTATGTCCCGTGGTGCGTGGTACTTGAAACCAGTTCTGCGGCTATGTCCGACCGTGCGTGTTAGTTGAGTCGCTTCAGCGGCTAAGTCCGAAAATTTCCAAAATGCAGAAAAATACACATAATTGAAGAAAATTGGGCTTGCTGTGCTTAATAAAATCGTTAATAGATTAAAAATAAATTACCGCTGTGTTAGCTGGGCCTTACTTGGACGGTACGAATTCTGCGGCTATGTCCCGTGGTGCGTGGTACTTGAAATCAGTTCTGCGGCTATGTCCGACCGTGCGTGTTAGTTGAGTCGCTTCAGCGGCTAAGTCCAAAAAATTTCCAAAATGCAGAAAAATACACATAATTGAAGAAAATTGGGCTTGCTGTGCTTAATAATATCGTTAATAGATTAAAAATAAATTTCCGCTGTGTTAGGTGGGCCTTACTTGGACGGTACGAATTCTGCGGCTATGTCCCGTGGTGCGTGGTACTTGAAACCAGTTCTGCGGCTATGTCCGACCGTGCGTGTTAGTTGAGTCGCTTCAGCGGCTAAGTCCAAAAAATTTCCAAAATGCAGAAAAATACACATAATTGAAGAAAATTGGGCTTGCTGTGCTTAATAATATCGTTAATAGATTAAAAATAAATTTCCGCTGTGTTAGCTGGGCCTTACTTGGACGGTACGAATTCTGCGGCTATGTCCCGTGGTGCGTGGTACTTGAAACCAGTTCTGCGGCTATGTCCGACCGTGCGTGTTAGTTGAGTCGCTTCAGCGGCTAAGTCCGAAAATTTCCAAAATGCAGAAAAATACACATAATTGAAGAAAATTGGGCTTGCTGTGCTTAATAAAATCGTTAATAGATTAAAAATAAATTACCGCTGTGTTAGCTGGGCCTTACTTGGACGGTACGAATTCTGCGGCTATGTCCCGTGGTGCGTGGTACTTGAAATCAGTTCTGCGGCTATGTCCGACCGTGCGTGTTAGTTGAGTCGCTTCAGCGGCTAAGTCCAAAAAATTTCCAAAATGCAGAAAAATACACATAATTGAAGAAAATTGGGCTTGCTGTGCTTAATAATATCGTTAATAGATTAAAAATAAATTTCCGCTGTGTTAGGTGGGCCTTACTTGGACGGTACGAATTCTGCGGCTATGTCCCGTGGTGCGTGGTACTTGAAACCAGTTCTGCGGCTATGTCCGACCGTGCGTGTTAGTTGAGTCGCTTCAGCGGCTAAGTCCAAAAAATTTCCAAAATGCAGAAAAATACACATAATTGAAGAAAATTGGGCTTGCTGTGCTTAATAATATCGTTAATAGATTAAAAATAAATTTCCGCTGTGTTAGCTGGGCCTTACTTGGACGGTACGAATTCTGCGGCTATGTCCCGTGGTTTGTGGTACTTGAAACCAGTTCTGCGGCTATGTCCGACCGTGCGTGTTAGTTGAGTCGCTTCAGCGGCTAAGTCCAAAAAATTTCCAAAATGCAGAAAAATACACATAATTGAAGAAAATTGGGCTTGCTGTGCTTAATAATATCGTTAATAGATTAAAAATAAATTTCCGCTGTGTTAGCTGGGCCTTACTTGGACGGTACGAATTCTGCGGCTATGTCCCGTGGTGCGTGGTACTTGAAACCAGTTCTGCGGCTATGTCCGACCGTGCGTGTTAGTTGAGTCGCTTCAGCGGCTAAGTCCGAAAATTTCCAAAATGCAGAAAAATACACATAATTGAAGAAAATTGGGCTTGCTGTGCTTAATAAAATCGTTAATAGATTAAAAATAAATTACCGCTGTGTTAGCTGGGCCTTACTTGGACGGTACGAATTCTGCGGCTATGTCCCGTGGTGCGTGGTACTTGAATGGTCGCTCCAGCGGCTAAGTCCGAAACGATCCATAACATAGTCAAATATCTATTACTGAAGAAAATTGGGCTTGCTGTGCGCTTCATAATGCCGTTAATTGTCTAAAAATAGTTTACCGCTGTTTTACTCGGACGTCGGGATTCTGCGGCTATGTCCCAAGGCGCGTGGTACGTGAAAGGGGTCTAGCTCTGCGGCTAAGTCCCACCGTGCGTGGTACTTGAATGGTCGTTCCAGCGGCTAAGTCCCACGGTGCGTGGTAGTTGCTGGATGGCGCGTGGTAGGTGTTGGCCGGCCTCGGCGGCCACTTAAGAGAGTCAAAACTATAGATCTTCGCTGCCACTCACCCGCGGGGGCTGGGGAATCCCTCCAGCCCGCCAGCGCCCCTCCCCCGCGGGGGGGTGGGGGGGCCGGAGTGACTTCGCGGGGTCTCGAAGCCGGGACCGTAGCGCACGCCCTGAGCGGAACAGGGCACGCCGCTGGCGGGGTTCGAACCCAGGACCTTCTTCGGCCATGCAGCAGCGACCCGATTTCTTGGTGTAGGGCGCCGTGGAGGCACGCGGCGTCCCAGAATCCCCGAAGCGAGGTTCGAACCCAGGAACGTCATAGGCCCCTCGCGGCTGCAGCAGCGACGAGCTTGCGTGGCGTAGGGCGCCGTGGTGGCAGGCGAGCATCGAACCGAGGACTGAGTCCTCGAGGCTGGCCGGAGAACACAGGAGCGTCGTCATCGTCCTCGCGGCGGCGGCGTAGGGCGCCGTGGTGGCCCGCGGCATCTCAGGTGGGCCTAAAACAATTAAGCTAGGTTCGAACCCAGGACGGAGTCCGGACCGAGTCCCCGCGATTAAGAACGCGGTCCCCCGCCCGCCCGCCCGCCCACACACGCCAGATCTCCGTCCTGCCCCCACCCCCACCCCCGTCCTGACACTACGACCCCGGGTCAAGTGCGGCGTGTCCCGAACCGGCAGGAGGCCTCATACTTGCCGATTGCCGGTTCGGCCGCGCACTCGGACCTGCTCCCAAAGTCCTCCCCATAGTAGGTCTGGACCCCCCTTATCTCAGCATTTGTCTTGCGCGGGCGGAAGGCGATTTTCTCCCCGACGAGAGGCTTGCCGGCCGCCAAGGCCCGGGACGTCTGCGGCAAAAGTCCGACGGCGCGTGGTAGCTCAGAAGGCTGTTTCGGTGAAAGAGTCCTGCGGTAATGGCGCCTTCTTAATAATAGTAACTTGAATAAAAATAACATAAGACAACACGAATAACGGGAGTAGAAGAAGAAGAATTAGGGAGGAAGAAAGCGTAATATAGTGAAGTAGATGGTTTTGTATTCTTATGAGTTGTTTGATTTTGAGTGAGTGAGTGGGATGTGTTGTTTTGGTTGCGTCTTATGTTTTTCTTTTATGGTTCTGTTGTGTCTTATTCTTTTTGTTGTGCCCTCTAATTATTCTTTTTCTGTCTCACTGTGTTGATGTATCGCATTGTTTTGTTGTGTCTTATGTTCTTGTACCTTATTGTAGGTCACTGCCACCGGGGATAAAATCATTTGCAATCAATAACAAATAATAAAAATAATAATATGGTTAAGTATTTGTAAATCATTAAAATTGGGCTTGCGGTGCCCCGTCTCGAAAGAAATCATCGTATAGCCGTTAACGCATTAAAAGTAAGTCATGTAAGAGACTACGCCTGTGTTTGATGGGTTGTATTGGGACGGTCGCTTCCTGAGGCCAATTCAGACGGCGAGTATAGTTACGGGGCTGCTTCGAAGCACGAGACCGTGCCGTGATAGCGCCTTCCTAAGAATAAGAAATAGAACGAATATAACTTCAGCGGCTAAGTCCGAAATATTCCAAAATGCAGTAAAATATTCTTAATTGAAAAAAAATGGGCTTGCTGTGCACAATAATGCCGTTAATTGTCTAAAAATAAATTTCCGAAATTTAACTCAAAAGTCATGGCTCTGCGGCTATGTCCCGTGGTGCTTGGAACTTGAAATCAGTTCTGCGGCTATGTCCGACCGTGCGTGTTAGTTGAGTCGCTTCAGCGGCTAAGTCCGAAAATTTCCAAAATGCAGAAAAATATACATAATTGAAGAAAGTTGGCCTTGCTGTGCTTAATAATATCGTTAATAGATTAAAAATAAATTTCCGCTGTGTTAGGTGGGCCTTACTTGGACGGTACGAATTCTGCGGCTATGTCCCGTGGTGCGTGGTACTTGAAACCAGTTCTGCGGCTATGTCCGACCGTGCGTGTTAGTTGAGTCGCTTCAGCGGCTAAGTCCGAAAATTTCCAAAATGCAGAAAAATATTCATAATTGAAGAAAGTTGGCCTTGCTGTGCATAGTAATGCCGTTAATAGATTAAAAATAAATTTCCGCTGTGTTAGGTGGGCCTTACTTGGACGGTACGAATTCTGCGGCTATGTCCCATGGTGCGTGGTACTTGAAACCAGTTCTGCGGCTATGTCCGACCGTGCGTGTTAGTTGAGTCGCTTCAGCGGCTAAGTCCGAAAATTTCCAAAATGCAGAAAAATACACATAATTGAAGAAAATTGGGCTTGCTGTGCTTAATAATATCGTTAATAGATTAAAAATAAATTTCCGCTGTGTTAGCTGGGCCTTACTTGGACGGTACGAATTCTGCGGCTATGTCCCGTGGTGCGTGGTACTTGAAACCAGTTCTGCGGCTATGTCCGACCGTGCGTGTTAGTTGAGTCACTTCAGCGGCTAAGTCCAAAAAATTTCCAAAATGCAGAAAAATACACATAATTGAAGAAAATTGGGCTTGCTGTGCTTAATAAAATCGTTAATAGATTAAAAATAAATTTCCGCTGTGTTAGGTGGGCCTTACTTGGACGGTACGAATTCTGCGGCTATGTCCCGTGGTGCGTGGTACTTGAAACCAGTTCTGCGGCTATGTCCGACCGTGCGTGTTAGTTGAGTCGCTTCAGCGGCTAAGTCCAAAAAATTTCCAAAATGCAGAAAAATACACATAATTGAAGAAAATTGGGCTTGCTGTGCTTAATAATATCGTTAATAGATTAAAAATAAATTTCCGCTGTGTTAGGTGGGCCTTACTTGGACGGTACGAATTCTGCGGCTATGTCCCGTGGTGCGTGGTACTTGAAACCAGTTCTGCGGCTATGTCCGACCGTGCGTGTTAGTTGAGTCGCTTCAGCGGCTAAGTCCGAAAATTTCCAAAATGCAGAAAAATATTCATAATTGAAGAAAGTTGGCCTTGCTGTGCATAGTAATGCCGTTAATAGATTAAAAATAAATTTCCGCTGTGTTAGGTGGGCCTTACTTGGACGGTACGAATTCTGCGGCTATGTCCCGTGGTGCGTGGTACTTGAAACCAGTTCTGCGGCTATGTCCGACCGTGCGTGTTAGTTGAGTCGCTTCAGCGGCTAAGTCCGAAAATTTCCAAAATGCAGAAAAATACACATAATTGAAGAAAATTGGGCTTGCTGTGCTTAATAATATCGTTAATAGATTAAAAATAAATTTCCGCTGTGTTAGGTGGGCCTTACTTGGACGGTACGAATTCTGCGGCTATGTCCCGTGGTGCGTGGTACTTGAAACCAGTTCTGCGGCTATGTCCGACCGTGCGTGTTAGTTGAGTCGCTTCAGCGGCTAAGTCCGAAAATTTCCAAAATGCAGAAAAATATTCATAATTGAAGAAAGTTGGCCTTGCTGTGCATAGTAATGCCGTTAATAGATTAAAAATAAATTTCCGCTGTGTTAGGTGGGCCTTACTTGGACGGTACGAATTCTGCGGCTATGTCCCGTGGTGCGTGGTACTTGAAACCAGTTCTGCGGCTATGTCCGACCGTGCGTGTTAGTTGAGTCGCTTCAGCGGCTAAGTCCAAAAAATTTCCAAAATGCAGAAAAATACACATAATTGAAGAAAATTGGGCTTGCTGTGCTTAATAATATCGTTAATAGATTAAAAATAAATTTCCGCTGTGTTAGGTGGGCCTTACTTGGACGGTACGAATTCTGCGGCTATGTCCCGTGGTGCGTGGTACTTGAAACCAGTTCTGCGGCTATGTCCGACCGTGCGTGTTAGTTGAGTCGCTTCAGCGGCTAAGTCCAAAAAATTTCCAAAATGCAGAAAAATACACATAATTGAAGAAAATTGGGCTTGCTGTGCTTAATAATATCGTTAATAGATTAAAAATAAATTTCCGCTGTGTTAGCTGGGCCTTACTTGGACGGTACGAATTCTGCGGCTATGTCCCGTGGTGCGTGGTACTTGAAACCAGTTCTGCGGCTATGTCCGACCGTGCGTGTTAGTTGAGTCACTTCAGCGGCTAAGTCCAAAAAATTTCCAAAATGCAGAAAAATACACATAATTGAAGAAAATTGGGCTTGCTGTGCTTAATAAAATCGTTAATAGATTAAAAATAAATTTCCGCTGTGTTAGGTGGGCCTTACTTGGACGGTACGAATTCTGCGGCTATGTCCCGTGGTGCGTGGTACTTGAAACCAGTTCTGCGGCTATGTCCGACCGTGCGTGTTAGTTGAGTCGCTTCAGCGGCTAAGTCCAAAAAATTTCCAAAATGCAGAAAAATACACATAATTGAAGAAAATTGGGCTTGCTGTGCTTAATAATATCGTTAATAGATTAAAAATAAATTTCCGCTGTGTTAGGTGGGCCTTACTTGGACGGTACGAATTCTGCGGCTATGTCCCGTGGTGCGTGGTACTTGAAACCAGTTCTGCGGCTATGTCCGACCGTGCGTGTTAGTTGAGTCGCTTCAGCGGCTAAGTCCAAAAAATTTCCAAAATGCAGAAAAATACACATAATTGAAGAAAATTGGGCTTGCTGTGCTTAATAATATCGTTAATAGATTAAAAATAAATTTCCGCTGTGTTAGCTGGGCCTTACTTGGACGGTACGAATTCTGCGGCTATGTCCCGTGGTGCGTGGTACTTGAAACCAGTTCTGCGGCTATGTCCGACCGTGCGTGTTAGTTGAGTCGCTTCAGCGGCTAAGTCCGAAAATTTCCAAAATGCAGAAAAATACACATAATTGAAGAAAATTGGGCTTGCTGTGCTTAATAAAATCGTTAATAGATTAAAAATAAATTACCGCTGTGTTAGCTGGGCCTTACTTGGACGGTACGAATTCTGCGGCTATGTCCCGTGGTGCGTGGTACTTGAAATCAGTTCTGCGGCTATGTCCGACCGTGCGTGTTAGTTGAGTCGCTTCAGCGGCTAAGTCCAAAAAATTTCCAAAATGCAGAAAAATACACATAATTGAAGAAAATTGGGCTTGCTGTGCTTAATAATATCGTTAATAGATTAAAAATAAATTTCCGCTGTGTTAGGTGGGCCTTACTTGGACGGTACGAATTCTGCGGCTATGTCCCGTGGTGCGTGGTACTTGAAACCAGTTCTGCGGCTATGTCCGACCGTGCGTGTTAGTTGAGTCGCTTCAGCGGCTAAGTCCAAAAAATTTCCAAAATGCAGAAAAATACACATAATTGAAGAAAATTGGGCTTGCTGTGCTTAATAATATCGTTAATAGATTAAAAATAAATTTCCGCTGTGTTAGCTGGGCCTTACTTGGACGGTACGAATTCTGCGGCTATGTCCCGTGGTGCGTGGTACTTGAAACCAGTTCTGCGGCTATGTCCGACCGTGCGTGTTAGTTGAGTCGCTTCAGCGGCTAAGTCCAAAAAATTTCCAAAATGCAGAAAAATACACATAATTGAAGAAAATTGGGCTTGCTGTGCTTAATAATATCGTTAATAGATTAAAAATAAATTTCCGCTGTGTTAGCTGGGCCTTACTTGGACGGTACGAATTCTGCGGCTATGTCCCGTGGTGCGTGGTACTTGAAACCAGTTCTGCGGCTATGTCCGACCGTGCGTGTTAGTTGAGTCGCTTCAGCGGCTAAGTCCGAAAATTTCCAAAATGCAGAAAAATACACATAATTGAAGAAAATTGGGCTTGCTGTGCTTAATAAAATCGTTAATAGATTAAAAATAAATTACCGCTGTGTTAGCTGGGCCTTACTTGGACGGTACGAATTCTGCGGCTATGTCCCGTGGTGCGTGGTACTTGAAATCAGTTCTGCGGCTATGTCCGACCGTGCGTGTTAGTTGAGTCGCTTCAGCGGCTAAGTCCAAAAAATTTCCAAAATGCAGAAAAATACACATAATTGAAGAAAATTGGGCTTGCTGTGCTTAATAATATCGTTAATAGATTAAAAATAAATTTCCGCTGTGTTAGGTGGGCCTTACTTGGACGGTACGAATTCTGCGGCTATGTCCCGTGGTGCGTGGTACTTGAAACCAGTTCTGCGGCTATGTCCGACCGTGCGTGTTAGTTGAGTCGCTTCAGCGGCTAAGTCCAAAAAATTTCCAAAATGCAGAAAAATACACATAATTGAAGAAAATTGGGCTTGCTGTGCTTAATAATATCGTTAATAGATTAAAAATAAATTTCCGCTGTGTTAGCTGGGCCTTACTTGGACGGTACGAATTCTGCGGCTATGTCCCGTGGTGCGTGGTACTTGAAACCAGTTCTGCGGCTATGTCCGACCGTGCGTGTTAGTTGAGTCGCTTCAGCGGCTAAGTCCGAAAATTTCCAAAATGCAGAAAAATACACATAATTGAAGAAAATTGGGCTTGCTGTGCTTAATAAAATCGTTAATAGATTAAAAATAAATTACCGCTGTGTTAGCTGGGCCTTACTTGGACGGTACGAATTCTGCGGCTATGTCCCGTGGTGCGTGGTACTTGAAATCAGTTCTGCGGCTATGTCCGACCGTGCGTGTTAGTTGAGTCGCTTCAGCGGCTAAGTCCAAAAAATTTCCAAAATGCAGAAAAATACACATAATTGAAGAAAATTGGGCTTGCTGTGCTTAATAATATCGTTAATAGATTAAAAATAAATTTCCGCTGTGTTAGGTGGGCCTTACTTGGACGGTACGAATTCTGCGGCTATGTCCCGTGGTGCGTGGTACTTGAAACCAGTTCTGCGGCTATGTCCGACCGTGCGTGTTAGTTGAGTCGCTTCAGCGGCTAAGTCCAAAAAATTTCCAAAATGCAGAAAAATACACATAATTGAAGAAAATTGGGCTTGCTGTGCTTAATAATATCGTTAATAGATTAAAAATAAATTTCCGCTGTGTTAGCTGGGCCTTACTTGGACGGTACGAATTCTGCGGCTATGTCCCGTGGTTTGTGGTACTTGAAACCAGTTCTGCGGCTATGTCCGACCGTGCGTGTTAGTTGAGTCGCTTCAGCGGCTAAGTCCAAAAAATTTCCAAAATGCAGAAAAATACACATAATTGAAGAAAATTGGGCTTGCTGTGCTTAATAATATCGTTAATAGATTAAAAATAAATTTCCGCTGTGTTAGCTGGGCCTTACTTGGACGGTACGAATTCTGCGGCTATGTCCCGTGGTGCGTGGTACTTGAAACCAGTTCTGCGGCTATGTCCGACCGTGCGTGTTAGTTGAGTCGCTTCAGCGGCTAAGTCCGAAAATTTCCAAAATGCAGAAAAATACACATAATTGAAGAAAATTGGGCTTGCTGTGCTTAATAAAATCGTTAATAGATTAAAAATAAATTACCGCTGTGTTAGCTGGGCCTTACTTGGACGGTACGAATTCTGCGGCTATGTCCCGTGGTGCGTGGTACTTGAATGGTCGCTCCAGCGGCTAAGTCCGAAACGATCCATAACATAGTCAAATATCTATTACTGAAGAAAATTGGGCTTGCTGTGCGCTTCATAATGCCGTTAATTGTCTAAAAATAGTTTACCGCTGTTTTACTCGGACGTCGGGATTCTGCGGCTATGTCCCAAGGCGCGTGGTACGTGAAAGGGGTCTAGCTCTGCGGCTAAGTCCCACCGTGCGTGGTACTTGAATGGTCGTTCCAGCGGCTAAGTCCCACGGTGCGTGGTAGTTGCTGGATGGCGCGTGGTAGGTGTTGGCCGGCCTCGGCGGCCACTTAAGAGAGTCAAAACTATAGATCTTCGCTGCCACTCACCCGCGGGGGCTGGGGAATCCCTCCAGCCCGCCAGCGCCCCTCCCCCGCGGGGGGGTGGGGGGGCCGGAGTGACTTCGCGGGGTCTCGAAGCCGGGACCGTAGCGCACGCCCTGAGCGGAACAGGGCACGCCGCTGGCGGGGTTCGAACCCAGGACCTTCTTCGGCCATGCAGCAGCGACCCGATTTCTTGGTGTAGGGCGCCGTGGAGGCACGCGGCGTCCCAGAATCCCCGAAGCGAGGTTCGAACCCAGGAACGTCATAGGCCCCTCGCGGCTGCAGCAGCGACGAGCTTGCGTGGCGTAGGGCGCCGTGGTGGCAGGCGAGCATCGAACCGAGGACTGAGTCCTCGAGGCTGGCCGGAGAACACAGGAGCGTCGTCATCGTCCTCGCGGCGGCGGCGTAGGGCGCCGTGGTGGCCCGCGGCATCTCAGGTGGGCCTAAAACAATTAAGCTAGGTTCGAACCCAGGACGGAGTCCGGACCGAGTCCCCGCGATTAAGAACGCGGTCCCCCGCCCGCCCGCCCGCCCACACACGCCAGATCTCCGTCCTGCCCCCACCCCCACCCCCGTCCTGACACTACGACCCCGGGTCAAGTGCGGCGTGTCCCGAACCGGCAGGAGGCCTCATACTTGCCGATTGCCGGTTCGGCCGCGCACTCGGACCTGCTCCCAAAGTCCTCCCCATAGTAGGTCTGGACCCCCCTTATCTCAGCATTTGTCTTGCGCGGGCGGAAGGCGATTTTCTCCCCGACGAGAGGCTTGCCGGCCGCCAAGGCCCGGGACGTCTGCGGCAAAAGTCCGACGGCGCGTGGTAGCTCAGAAGGCTGTTTCGGTGAAAGAGTCCTGCGGTAATGGCGCCTTCTTAATAATAGTAACTTGAATAAAAATAACATAAGACAACACGAATAACGGGAGTAGAAGAAGAAGAATTAGGGAGGAAGAAAGCGTAATATAGTGAAGTAGATGGTTTTGTATTCTTATGAGTTGTTTGATTTTGAGTGAGTGAGTGGGATGTGTTGTTTTGGTTGCGTCTTATGTTTTTCTTTTATGGTTCTGTTGTGTCTTATTCTTTTTGTTGTGCCCTCTAATTATTCTTTTTCTGTCTCACTGTGTTGATGTATCGCATTGTTTTGTTGTGTCTTATGTTCTTGTACCTTATTGTAGGTCACTGCCACCGGGGATAAAATCATTTGCAATCAATAACAAATAATAAAAATAATAATATGGTTAAGTATTTGTAAATCATTAAAATTGGGCTTGCGGTGCCCCGTCTCGAAAGAAATCATCGTATAGCCGTTAACGCATTAAAAGTAAGTCATGTAAGAGACTACGCCTGTGTTTGATGGGTTGTATTGGGACGGTCGCTTCCTGAGGCCAATTCAGACGGCGAGTATAGTTACGGGGCTGCTTCGAAGCACGAGACCGTGCCGTGATAGCGCCTTCCTAAGAATAAGAAATAGAACGAATATAACTTCAGCGGCTAAGTCCGAAATATTCCAAAATGCAGTAAAATATTCTTAATTGAAAAAAAATGGGCTTGCTGTGCACAATAATGCCGTTAATTGTCTAAAAATAAATTTCCGAAATTTAACTCAAAAGTCATGGCTCTGCGGCTATGTCCCGTGGTGCTTGGAACTTGAAATCAGTTCTGCGGCTATGTCCGACCGTGCGTGTTAGTTGAGTCGCTTCAGCGGCTAAGTCCGAAAATTTCCAAAATGCAGAAAAATATACATAATTGAAGAAAGTTGGCCTTGCTGTGCTTAATAATATCGTTAATAGATTAAAAATAAATTTCCGCTGTGTTAGGTGGGCCTTACTTGGACGGTACGAATTCTGCGGCTATGTCCCGTGGTGCGTGGTACTTGAAACCAGTTCTGCGGCTATGTCCGACCGTGCGTGTTAGTTGAGTCGCTTCAGCGGCTAAGTCCGAAAATTTCCAAAATGCAGAAAAATATTCATAATTGAAGAAAGTTGGCCTTGCTGTGCATAGTAATGCCGTTAATAGATTAAAAATAAATTTCCGCTGTGTTAGGTGGGCCTTACTTGGACGGTACGAATTCTGCGGCTATGTCCCATGGTGCGTGGTACTTGAAACCAGTTCTGCGGCTATGTCCGACCGTGCGTGTTAGTTGAGTCGCTTCAGCGGCTAAGTCCGAAAATTTCCAAAATGCAGAAAAATACACATAATTGAAGAAAATTGGGCTTGCTGTGCTTAATAATATCGTTAATAGATTAAAAATAAATTTCCGCTGTGTTAGCTGGGCCTTACTTGGACGGTACGAATTCTGCGGCTATGTCCCGTGGTGCGTGGTACTTGAAACCAGTTCTGCGGCTATGTCCGACCGTGCGTGTTAGTTGAGTCACTTCAGCGGCTAAGTCCAAAAAATTTCCAAAATGCAGAAAAATACACATAATTGAAGAAAATTGGGCTTGCTGTGCTTAATAAAATCGTTAATAGATTAAAAATAAATTTCCGCTGTGTTAGGTGGGCCTTACTTGGACGGTACGAATTCTGCGGCTATGTCCCGTGGTGCGTGGTACTTGAAACCAGTTCTGCGGCTATGTCCGACCGTGCGTGTTAGTTGAGTCGCTTCAGCGGCTAAGTCCAAAAAATTTCCAAAATGCAGAAAAATACACATAATTGAAGAAAATTGGGCTTGCTGTGCTTAATAATATCGTTAATAGATTAAAAATAAATTTCCGCTGTGTTAGGTGGGCCTTACTTGGACGGTACGAATTCTGCGGCTATGTCCCGTGGTGCGTGGTACTTGAAACCAGTTCTGCGGCTATGTCCGACCGTGCGTGTTAGTTGAGTCGCTTCAGCGGCTAAGTCCGAAAATTTCCAAAATGCAGAAAAATATTCATAATTGAAGAAAGTTGGCCTTGCTGTGCATAGTAATGCCGTTAATAGATTAAAAATAAATTTCCGCTGTGTTAGGTGGGCCTTACTTGGACGGTACGAATTCTGCGGCTATGTCCCGTGGTGCGTGGTACTTGAAACCAGTTCTGCGGCTATGTCCGACCGTGCGTGTTAGTTGAGTCGCTTCAGCGGCTAAGTCCGAAAATTTCCAAAATGCAGAAAAATACACATAATTGAAGAAAATTGGGCTTGCTGTGCTTAATAATATCGTTAATAGATTAAAAATAAATTTCCGCTGTGTTAGGTGGGCCTTACTTGGACGGTACGAATTCTGCGGCTATGTCCCGTGGTGCGTGGTACTTGAAACCAGTTCTGCGGCTATGTCCGACCGTGCGTGTTAGTTGAGTCGCTTCAGCGGCTAAGTCCGAAAATTTCCAAAATGCAGAAAAATATTCATAATTGAAGAAAGTTGGCCTTGCTGTGCATAGTAATGCCGTTAATAGATTAAAAATAAATTTCCGCTGTGTTAGGTGGGCCTTACTTGGACGGTACGAATTCTGCGGCTATGTCCCGTGGTGCGTGGTACTTGAAACCAGTTCTGCGGCTATGTCCGACCGTGCGTGTTAGTTGAGTCGCTTCAGCGGCTAAGTCCAAAAAATTTCCAAAATGCAGAAAAATACACATAATTGAAGAAAATTGGGCTTGCTGTGCTTAATAATATCGTTAATAGATTAAAAATAAATTTCCGCTGTGTTAGGTGGGCCTTACTTGGACGGTACGAATTCTGCGGCTATGTCCCGTGGTGCGTGGTACTTGAAACCAGTTCTGCGGCTATGTCCGACCGTGCGTGTTAGTTGAGTCGCTTCAGCGGCTAAGTCCGAAAATTTCCAAAATGCAGAAAAATACACATAATTGAAGAAAATTGGGCTTGCTGTGCTTAATAATATCGTTAATAGATTAAAAATAAATTTCCGCTGTGTTAGCTGGGCCTTACTTGGACGGTACGAATTCTGCGGCTATGTCCCGTGGTGCGTGGTACTTGAAACCAGTTCTGCGGCTATGTCCGACCGTGCGTGTTAGTTGAGTCACTTCAGCGGCTAAGTCCAAAAAATTTCCAAAATGCAGAAAAATACACATAATTGAAGAAAATTGGGCTTGCTGTGCTTAATAAAATCGTTAATAGATTAAAAATAAATTTCCGCTGTGTTAGGTGGGCCTTACTTGGACGGTACGAATTCTGCGGCTATGTCCCGTGGTGCGTGGTACTTGAAACCAGTTCTGCGGCTATGTCCGACCGTGCGTGTTAGTTGAGTCGCTTCAGCGGCTAAGTCCAAAAAATTTCCAAAATGCAGAAAAATACACATAATTGAAGAAAATTGGGCTTGCTGTGCTTAATAATATCGTTAATAGATTAAAAATAAATTTCCGCTGTGTTAGGTGGGCCTTACTTGGACGGTACGAATTCTGCGGCTATGTCCCGTGGTGCGTGGTACTTGAAACCAGTTCTGCGGCTATGTCCGACCGTGCGTGTTAGTTGAGTCGCTTCAGCGGCTAAGTCCGAAAATTTCCAAAATGCAGAAAAATATTCATAATTGAAGAAAGTTGGCCTTGCTGTGCATAGTAATGCCGTTAATAGATTAAAAATAAATTTCCGCTGTGTTAGGTGGGCCTTACTTGGACGGTACGAATTCTGCGGCTATGTCCCGTGGTGCGTGGTACTTGAAACCAGTTCTGCGGCTATGTCCGACCGTGCGTGTTAGTTGAGTCGCTTCAGCGGCTAAGTCCGAAAATTTCCAAAATGCAGAAAAATACACATAATTGAAGAAAATTGGGCTTGCTGTGCTTAATAATATCGTTAATAGATTAAAAATAAATTTCCGCTGTGTTAGGTGGGCCTTACTTGGACGGTACGAATTCTGCGGCTATGTCCCGTGGTGCGTGGTACTTGAAACCAGTTCTGCGGCTATGTCCGACCGTGCGTGTTAGTTGAGTCGCTTCAGCGGCTAAGTCCGAAAATTTCCAAAATGCAGAAAAATATTCATAATTGAAGAAAGTTGGCCTTGCTGTGCATAGTAATGCCGTTAATAGATTAAAAATAAATTTCCGCTGTGTTAGGTGGGCCTTACTTGGACGGTACGAATTCTGCGGCTATGTCCCGTGGTGCGTGGTACTTGAAACCAGTTCTGCGGCTATGTCCGACCGTGCGTGTTAGTTGAGTCACTTCAGCGGCTAAGTCCAAAAAATTTCCAAAATGCAGAAAAATACACATAATTGAAGAAAATTGGGCTTGCTGTGCTTAATAAAATCGTTAATAGATTAAAAATAAATTTCCGCTGTGTTAGGTGGGCCTTACTTGGACGGTACGAATTCTGCGGCTATGTCCCGTGGTGCGTGGTACTTGAAACCAGTTCTGCGGCTATGTCCGACCGTGCGTGTTAGTTGAGTCGCTTCAGCGGCTAAGTCCAAAAAATTTCCAAAATGCAGAAAAATACACATAATTGAAGAAAATTGGGCTTGCTGTGCTTAATAATATCGTTAATAGATTAAAAATAAATTTCCGCTGTGTTAGGTGGGCCTTACTTGGACGGTACGAATTCTGCGGCTATGTCCCGTGGTGCGTGGTACTTGAAACCAGTTCTGCGGCTATGTCCGACCGTGCGTGTTAGTTGAGTCGCTTCAGCGGCTAAGTCCAAAAAATTTCCAAAATGCAGAAAAATACACATAATTGAAGAAAATTGGGCTTGCTGTGCTTAATAATATCGTTAATAGATTAAAAATAAATTTCCGCTGTGTTAGCTGGGCCTTACTTGGACGGTACGAATTCTGCGGCTATGTCCCGTGGTGCGTGGTACTTGAAACCAGTTCTGCGGCTATGTCCGACCGTGCGTGTTAGTTGAGTCGCTTCAGCGGCTAAGTCCGAAAATTTCCAAAATGCAGAAAAATACACATAATTGAAGAAAATTGGGCTTGCTGTGCTTAATAAAATCGTTAATAGATTAAAAATAAATTACCGCTGTGTTAGCTGGGCCTTACTTGGACGGTACGAATTCTGCGGCTATGTCCCGTGGTGCGTGGTACTTGAAATCAGTTCTGCGGCTATGTCCGACCGTGCGTGTTAGTTGAGTCGCTTCAGCGGCTAAGTCCAAAAAATTTCCAAAATGCAGAAAAATACACATAATTGAAGAAAATTGGGCTTGCTGTGCTTAATAATATCGTTAATAGATTAAAAATAAATTTCCGCTGTGTTAGGTGGGCCTTACTTGGACGGTACGAATTCTGCGGCTATGTCCCGTGGTGCGTGGTACTTGAAACCAGTTCTGCGGCTATGTCCGACCGTGCGTGTTAGTTGAGTCGCTTCAGCGGCTAAGTCCAAAAAATTTCCAAAATGCAGAAAAATACACATAATTGAAGAAAATTGGGCTTGCTGTGCTTAATAATATCGTTAATAGATTAAAAATAAATTTCCGCTGTGTTAGCTGGGCCTTACTTGGACGGTACGAATTCTGCGGCTATGTCCCGTGGTGCGTGGTACTTGAAACCAGTTCTGCGGCTATGTCCGACCGTGCGTGTTAGTTGAGTCGCTTCAGCGGCTAAGTCCAAAAAATTTCCAAAATGCAGAAAAATACACATAATTGAAGAAAATTGGGCTTGCTGTGCTTAATAATATCGTTAATAGATTAAAAATAAATTTCCGCTGTGTTAGCTGGGCCTTACTTGGACGGTACGAATTCTGCGGCTATGTCCCGTGGTGCGTGGTACTTGAAACCAGTTCTGCGGCTATGTCCGACCGTGCGTGTTAGTTGAGTCGCTTCAGCGGCTAAGTCCGAAAATTTCCAAAATGCAGAAAAATACACATAATTGAAGAAAATTGGGCTTGCTGTGCTTAATAAAATCGTTAATAGATTAAAAATAAATTACCGCTGTGTTAGCTGGGCCTTACTTGGACGGTACGAATTCTGCGGCTATGTCCCGTGGTGCGTGGTACTTGAAATCAGTTCTGCGGCTATGTCCGACCGTGCGTGTTAGTTGAGTCGCTTCAGCGGCTAAGTCCAAAAAATTTCCAAAATGCAGAAAAATACACATAATTGAAGAAAATTGGGCTTGCTGTGCTTAATAATATCGTTAATAGATTAAAAATAAATTTCCGCTGTGTTAGGTGGGCCTTACTTGGACGGTACGAATTCTGCGGCTATGTCCCGTGGTGCGTGGTACTTGAAACCAGTTCTGCGGCTATGTCCGACCGTGCGTGTTAGTTGAGTCGCTTCAGCGGCTAAGTCCAAAAAATTTCCAAAATGCAGAAAAATACACATAATTGAAGAAAATTGGGCTTGCTGTGCTTAATAATATCGTTAATAGATTAAAAATAAATTTCCGCTGTGTTAGCTGGGCCTTACTTGGACGGTACGAATTCTGCGGCTATGTCCCGTGGTGCGTGGTACTTGAAACCAGTTCTGCGGCTATGTCCGACCGTGCGTGTTAGTTGAGTCGCTTCAGCGGCTAAGTCCGAAAATTTCCAAAATGCAGAAAAATACACATAATTGAAGAAAATTGGGCTTGCTGTGCTTAATAAAATCGTTAATAGATTAAAAATAAATTACCGCTGTGTTAGCTGGGCCTTACTTGGACGGTACGAATTCTGCGGCTATGTCCCGTGGTGCGTGGTACTTGAAATCAGTTCTGCGGCTATGTCCGACCGTGCGTGTTAGTTGAGTCGCTTCAGCGGCTAAGTCCAAAAAATTTCCAAAATGCAGAAAAATACACATAATTGAAGAAAATTGGGCTTGCTGTGCTTAATAATATCGTTAATAGATTAAAAATAAATTTCCGCTGTGTTAGGTGGGCCTTACTTGGACGGTACGAATTCTGCGGCTATGTCCCGTGGTGCGTGGTACTTGAAACCAGTTCTGCGGCTATGTCCGACCGTGCGTGTTAGTTGAGTCGCTTCAGCGGCTAAGTCCAAAAAATTTCCAAAATGCAGAAAAATACACATAATTGAAGAAAATTGGGCTTGCTGTGCTTAATAATATCGTTAATAGATTAAAAATAAATTTCCGCTGTGTTAGCTGGGCCTTACTTGGACGGTACGAATTCTGCGGCTATGTCCCGTGGTTTGTGGTACTTGAAACCAGTTCTGCGGCTATGTCCGACCGTGCGTGTTAGTTGAGTCGCTTCAGCGGCTAAGTCCAAAAAATTTCCAAAATGCAGAAAAATACACATAATTGAAGAAAATTGGGCTTGCTGTGCTTAATAATATCGTTAATAGATTAAAAATAAATTTCCGCTGTGTTAGCTGGGCCTTACTTGGACGGTACGAATTCTGCGGCTATGTCCCGTGGTGCGTGGTACTTGAAACCAGTTCTGCGGCTATGTCCGACCGTGCGTGTTAGTTGAGTCGCTTCAGCGGCTAAGTCCGAAAATTTCCAAAATGCAGAAAAATACACATAATTGAAGAAAATTGGGCTTGCTGTGCTTAATAAAATCGTTAATAGATTAAAAATAAATTACCGCTGTGTTAGCTGGGCCTTACTTGGACGGTACGAATTCTGCGGCTATGTCCCGTGGTGCGTGGTACTTGAATGGTCGCTCCAGCGGCTAAGTCCGAAACGATCCATAACATAGTCAAATATCTATTACTGAAGAAAATTGGGCTTGCTGTGCGCTTCATAATGCCGTTAATTGTCTAAAAATAGTTTACCGCTGTTTTACTCGGACGTCGGGATTCTGCGGCTATGTCCCAAGGCGCGTGGTACGTGAAAGGGGTCTAGCTCTGCGGCTAAGTCCCACCGTGCGTGGTACTTGAATGGTCGTTCCAGCGGCTAAGTCCCACGGTGCGTGGTAGTTGCTGGATGGCGCGTGGTAGGTGTTGGCCGGCCTCGGCGGCCACTTAAGAGAGTCAAAACTATAGATCTTCGCTGCCACTCACCCGCGGGGGCTGGGGAATCCCTCCAGCCCGCCAGCGCCCCTCCCCCGCGGGGGGGTGGGGGGGCCGGAGTGACTTCGCGGGGTCTCGAAGCCGGGACCGTAGCGCACGCCCTGAGCGGAACAGGGCACGCCGCTGGCGGGGTTCGAACCCAGGACCTTCTTCGGCCATGCAGCAGCGACCCGATTTCTTGGTGTAGGGCGCCGTGGAGGCACGCGGCGTCCCAGAATCCCCGAAGCGAGGTTCGAACCCAGGAACGTCATAGGCCCCTCGCGGCTGCAGCAGCGACGAGCTTGCGTGGCGTAGGGCGCCGTGGTGGCAGGCGAGCATCGAACCGAGGACTGAGTCCTCGAGGCTGGCCGGAGAACACAGGAGCGTCGTCATCGTCCTCGCGGCGGCGGCGTAGGGCGCCGTGGTGGCCCGCGGCATCTCAGGTGGGCCTAAAACAATTAAGCTAGGTTCGAACCCAGGACGGAGTCCGGACCGAGTCCCCGCGATTAAGAACGCGGTCCCCCGCCCGCCCGCCCGCCCACACACGCCAGATCTCCGTCCTGCCCCCACCCCCACCCCCGTCCTGACACTACGACCCCGGGTCAAGTGCGGCGTGTCCCGAACCGGCAGGAGGCCTCATACTTGCCGATTGCCGGTTCGGCCGCGCACTCGGACCTGCTCCCAAAGTCCTCCCCATAGTAGGTCTGGACCCCCCTTATCTCAGCATTTGTCTTGCGCGGGCGGAAGGCGATTTTCTCCCCGACGAGAGGCTTGCCGGCCGCCAAGGCCCGGGACGTCTGCGGCAAAAGTCCGACGGCGCGTGGTAGCTCAGAAGGCTGTTTCGGTGAAAGAGTCCTGCGGTAATGGCGCCTTCTTAATAATAGTAACTTGAATAAAAATAACATAAGACAACACGAATAACGGGAGTAGAAGAAGAAGAATTAGGGAGGAAGAAAGCGTAATATAGTGAAGTAGATGGTTTTGTATTCTTATGAGTTGTTTGATTTTGAGTGAGTGAGTGGGATGTGTTGTTTTGGTTGCGTCTTATGTTTTTCTTTTATGGTTCTGTTGTGTCTTATTCTTTTTGTTGTGCCCTCTAATTATTCTTTTTCTGTCTCACTGTGTTGATGTATCGCATTGTTTTGTTGTGTCTTATGTTCTTGTACCTTATTGTAGGTCACTGCCACCGGGGATAAAATCATTTGCAATCAATAACAAATAATAAAAATAATAATATGGTTAAGTATTTGTAAATCATTAAAATTGGGCTTGCGGTGCCCCGTCTCGAAAGAAATCATCGTATAGCCGTTAACGCATTAAAAGTAAGTCATGTAAGAGACTACGCCTGTGTTTGATGGGTTGTATTGGGACGGTCGCTTCCTGAGGCCAATTCAGACGGCGAGTATAGTTACGGGGCTGCTTCGAAGCACGAGACCGTGCCGTGATAGCGCCTTCCTAAGAATAAGAAATAGAACGAATATAACTTCAGCGGCTAAGTCCGAAATATTCCAAAATGCAGTAAAATATTCTTAATTGAAAAAAAATGGGCTTGCTGTGCACAATAATGCCGTTAATTGTCTAAAAATAAATTTCCGAAATTTAACTCAAAAGTCATGGCTCTGCGGCTATGTCCCGTGGTGCTTGGAACTTGAAATCAGTTCTGCGGCTATGTCCGACCGTGCGTGTTAGTTGAGTCGCTTCAGCGGCTAAGTCCGAAAATTTCCAAAATGCAGAAAAATATACATAATTGAAGAAAGTTGGCCTTGCTGTGCTTAATAATATCGTTAATAGATTAAAAATAAATTTCCGCTGTGTTAGGTGGGCCTTACTTGGACGGTACGAATTCTGCGGCTATGTCCCGTGGTGCGTGGTACTTGAAACCAGTTCTGCGGCTATGTCCGACCGTGCGTGTTAGTTGAGTCGCTTCAGCGGCTAAGTCCGAAAATTTCCAAAATGCAGAAAAATATTCATAATTGAAGAAAGTTGGCCTTGCTGTGCATAGTAATGCCGTTAATAGATTAAAAATAAATTTCCGCTGTGTTAGGTGGGCCTTACTTGGACGGTACGAATTCTGCGGCTATGTCCCATGGTGCGTGGTACTTGAAACCAGTTCTGCGGCTATGTCCGACCGTGCGTGTTAGTTGAGTCGCTTCAGCGGCTAAGTCCGAAAATTTCCAAAATGCAGAAAAATACACATAATTGAAGAAAATTGGGCTTGCTGTGCTTAATAATATCGTTAATAGATTAAAAATAAATTTCCGCTGTGTTAGCTGGGCCTTACTTGGACGGTACGAATTCTGCGGCTATGTCCCGTGGTGCGTGGTACTTGAAACCAGTTCTGCGGCTATGTCCGACCGTGCGTGTTAGTTGAGTCACTTCAGCGGCTAAGTCCAAAAAATTTCCAAAATGCAGAAAAATACACATAATTGAAGAAAATTGGGCTTGCTGTGCTTAATAAAATCGTTAATAGATTAAAAATAAATTTCCGCTGTGTTAGGTGGGCCTTACTTGGACGGTACGAATTCTGCGGCTATGTCCCGTGGTGCGTGGTACTTGAAACCAGTTCTGCGGCTATGTCCGACCGTGCGTGTTAGTTGAGTCGCTTCAGCGGCTAAGTCCGAAAATTTCCAAAATGCAGAAAAATACACATAATTGAAGAAAATTGGGCTTGCTGTGCTTAATAAAATCGTTAATAGATTAAAAATAAATTACCGCTGTGTTAGCTGGGCCTTACTTGGACGGTACGAATTCTGCGGCTATGTCCCGTGGTGCGTGGTACTTGAAATCAGTTCTGCGGCTATGTCCGACCGTGCGTGTTAGTTGAGTCGCTTCAGCGGCTAAGTCCAAAAAATTTCCAAAATGCAGAAAAATACACATAATTGAAGAAAATTGGGCTTGCTGTGCTTAATAATATCGTTAATAGATTAAAAATAAATTTCCGCTGTGTTAGGTGGGCCTTACTTGGACGGTACGAATTCTGCGGCTATGTCCCGTGGTGCGTGGTACTTGAAACCAGTTCTGCGGCTATGTCCGACCGTGCGTGTTAGTTGAGTCGCTTCAGCGGCTAAGTCCAAAAAATTTCCAAAATGCAGAAAAATACACATAATTGAAGAAAATTGGGCTTGCTGTGCTTAATAATATCGTTAATAGATTAAAAATAAATTTCCGCTGTGTTAGCTGGGCCTTACTTGGACGGTACGAATTCTGCGGCTATGTCCCGTGGTGCGTGGTACTTGAAACCAGTTCTGCGGCTATGTCCGACCGTGCGTGTTAGTTGAGTCGCTTCAGCGGCTAAGTCCAAAAAATTTCCAAAATGCAGAAAAATACACATAATTGAAGAAAATTGGGCTTGCTGTGCTTAATAATATCGTTAATAGATTAAAAATAAATTTCCGCTGTGTTAGCTGGGCCTTACTTGGACGGTACGAATTCTGCGGCTATGTCCCGTGGTGCGTGGTACTTGAAACCAGTTCTGCGGCTATGTCCGACCGTGCGTGTTAGTTGAGTCGCTTCAGCGGCTAAGTCCGAAAATTTCCAAAATGCAGAAAAATACACATAATTGAAGAAAATTGGGCTTGCTGTGCTTAATAAAATCGTTAATAGATTAAAAATAAATTACCGCTGTGTTAGCTGGGCCTTACTTGGACGGTACGAATTCTGCGGCTATGTCCCGTGGTGCGTGGTACTTGAAATCAGTTCTGCGGCTATGTCCGACCGTGCGTGTTAGTTGAGTCGCTTCAGCGGCTAAGTCCAAAAAATTTCCAAAATGCAGAAAAATACACATAATTGAAGAAAATTGGGCTTGCTGTGCTTAATAATATCGTTAATAGATTAAAAATAAATTTCCGCTGTGTTAGGTGGGCCTTACTTGGACGGTACGAATTCTGCGGCTATGTCCCGTGGTGCGTGGTACTTGAAACCAGTTCTGCGGCTATGTCCGACCGTGCGTGTTAGTTGAGTCGCTTCAGCGGCTAAGTCCAAAAAATTTCCAAAATGCAGAAAAATACACATAATTGAAGAAAATTGGGCTTGCTGTGCTTAATAATATCGTTAATAGATTAAAAATAAATTTCCGCTGTGTTAGCTGGGCCTTACTTGGACGGTACGAATTCTGCGGCTATGTCCCGTGGTGCGTGGTACTTGAAACCAGTTCTGCGGCTATGTCCGACCGTGCGTGTTAGTTGAGTCGCTTCAGCGGCTAAGTCCGAAAATTTCCAAAATGCAGAAAAATACACATAATTGAAGAAAATTGGGCTTGCTGTGCTTAATAAAATCGTTAATAGATTAAAAATAAATTACCGCTGTGTTAGCTGGGCCTTACTTGGACGGTACGAATTCTGCGGCTATGTCCCGTGGTGCGTGGTACTTGAAATCAGTTCTGCGGCTATGTCCGACCGTGCGTGTTAGTTGAGTCGCTTCAGCGGCTAAGTCCAAAAAATTTCCAAAATGCAGAAAAATACACATAATTGAAGAAAATTGGGCTTGCTGTGCTTAATAATATCGTTAATAGATTAAAAATAAATTTCCGCTGTGTTAGGTGGGCCTTACTTGGACGGTACGAATTCTGCGGCTATGTCCCGTGGTGCGTGGTACTTGAAACCAGTTCTGCGGCTATGTCCGACCGTGCGTGTTAGTTGAGTCGCTTCAGCGGCTAAGTCCAAAAAATTTCCAAAATGCAGAAAAATACACATAATTGAAGAAAATTGGGCTTGCTGTGCTTAATAATATCGTTAATAGATTAAAAATAAATTTCCGCTGTGTTAGCTGGGCCTTACTTGGACGGTACGAATTCTGCGGCTATGTCCCGTGGTTTGTGGTACTTGAAACCAGTTCTGCGGCTATGTCCGACCGTGCGTGTTAGTTGAGTCGCTTCAGCGGCTAAGTCCAAAAAATTTCCAAAATGCAGAAAAATACACATAATTGAAGAAAATTGGGCTTGCTGTGCTTAATAATATCGTTAATAGATTAAAAATAAATTTCCGCTGTGTTAGCTGGGCCTTACTTGGACGGTACGAATTCTGCGGCTATGTCCCGTGGTGCGTGGTACTTGAAACCAGTTCTGCGGCTATGTCCGACCGTGCGTGTTAGTTGAGTCGCTTCAGCGGCTAAGTCCGAAAATTTCCAAAATGCAGAAAAATACACATAATTGAAGAAAATTGGGCTTGCTGTGCTTAATAAAATCGTTAATAGATTAAAAATAAATTACCGCTGTGTTAGCTGGGCCTTACTTGGACGGTACGAATTCTGCGGCTATGTCCCGTGGTGCGTGGTACTTGAATGGTCGCTCCAGCGGCTAAGTCCGAAACGATCCATAACATAGTCAAATATCTATTACTGAAGAAAATTGGGCTTGCTGTGCGCTTCATAATGCCGTTAATTGTCTAAAAATAGTTTACCGCTGTTTTACTCGGACGTCGGGATTCTGCGGCTATGTCCCAAGGCGCGTGGTACGTGAAAGGGGTCTAGCTCTGCGGCTAAGTCCCACCGTGCGTGGTACTTGAATGGTCGTTCCAGCGGCTAAGTCCCACGGTGCGTGGTAGTTGCTGGATGGCGCGTGGTAGGTGTTGGCCGGCCTCGGCGGCCACTTAAGAGAGTCAAAACTATAGATCTTCGCTGCCACTCACCCGCGGGGGCTGGGGAATCCCTCCAGCCCGCCAGCGCCCCTCCCCCGCGGGGGGGTGGGGGGGCCGGAGTGACTTCGCGGGGTCTCGAAGCCGGGACCGTAGCGCACGCCCTGAGCGGAACAGGGCACGCCGCTGGCGGGGTTCGAACCCAGGACCTTCTTCGGCCATGCAGCAGCGACCCGATTTCTTGGTGTAGGGCGCCGTGGAGGCACGCGGCGTCCCAGAATCCCCGAAGCGAGGTTCGAACCCAGGAACGTCATAGGCCCCTCGCGGCTGCAGCAGCGACGAGCTTGCGTGGCGTAGGGCGCCGTGGTGGCAGGCGAGCATCGAACCGAGGACTGAGTCCTCGAGGCTGGCCGGAGAACACAGGAGCGTCGTCATCGTCCTCGCGGCGGCGGCGTAGGGCGCCGTGGTGGCCCGCGGCATCTCAGGTGGGCCTAAAACAATTAAGCTAGGTTCGAACCCAGGACGGAGTCCGGACCGAGTCCCCGCGATTAAGAACGCGGTCCCCCGCCCGCCCGCCCGCCCACACACGCCAGATCTCCGTCCTGCCCCCACCCCCACCCCCGTCCTGACACTACGACCCCGGGTCAAGTGCGGCGTGTCCCGAACCGGCAGGAGGCCTCATACTTGCCGATTGCCGGTTCGGCCGCGCACTCGGACCTGCTCCCAAAGTCCTCCCCATAGTAGGTCTGGACCCCCCTTATCTCAGCATTTGTCTTGCGCGGGCGGAAGGCGATTTTCTCCCCGACGAGAGGCTTGCCGGCCGCCAAGGCCCGGGACGTCTGCGGCAAAAGTCCGACGGCGCGTGGTAGCTCAGAAGGCTGTTTCGGTGAAAGAGTCCTGCGGTAATGGCGCCTTCTTAATAATAGTAACTTGAATAAAAATAACATAAGACAACACGAATAACGGGAGTAGAAGAAGAAGAATTAGGGAGGAAGAAAGCGTAATATAGTGAAGTAGATGGTTTTGTATTCTTATGAGTTGTTTGATTTTGAGTGAGTGAGTGGGATGTGTTGTTTTGGTTGCGTCTTATGTTTTTCTTTTATGGTTCTGTTGTGTCTTATTCTTTTTGTTGTGCCCTCTAATTATTCTTTTTCTGTCTCACTGTGTTGATGTATCGCATTGTTTTGTTGTGTCTTATGTTCTTGTACCTTATTGTAGGTCACTGCCACCGGGGATAAAATCATTTGCAATCAATAACAAATAATAAAAATAATAATATGGTTAAGTATTTGTAAATCATTAAAATTGGGCTTGCGGTGCCCCGTCTCGAAAGAAATCATCGTATAGCCGTTAACGCATTAAAAGTAAGTCATGTAAGAGACTACGCCTGTGTTTGATGGGTTGTATTGGGACGGTCGCTTCCTGAGGCCAATTCAGACGGCGAGTATAGTTACGGGGCTGCTTCGAAGCACGAGACCGTGCCGTGATAGCGCCTTCCTAAGAATAAGAAATAGAACGAATATAACTTCAGCGGCTAAGTCCGAAATATTCCAAAATGCAGTAAAATATTCTTAATTGAAAAAAAATGGGCTTGCTGTGCACAATAATGCCGTTAATTGTCTAAAAATAAATTTCCGAAATTTAACTCAAAAGTCATGGCTCTGCGGCTATGTCCCGTGGTGCTTGGAACTTGAAATCAGTTCTGCGGCTATGTCCGACCGTGCGTGTTAGTTGAGTCGCTTCAGCGGCTAAGTCCGAAAATTTCCAAAATGCAGAAAAATATACATAATTGAAGAAAGTTGGCCTTGCTGTGCTTAATAATATCGTTAATAGATTAAAAATAAATTTCCGCTGTGTTAGGTGGGCCTTACTTGGACGGTACGAATTCTGCGGCTATGTCCCGTGGTGCGTGGTACTTGAAACCAGTTCTGCGGCTATGTCCGACCGTGCGTGTTAGTTGAGTCGCTTCAGCGGCTAAGTCCGAAAATTTCCAAAATGCAGAAAAATATTCATAATTGAAGAAAGTTGGCCTTGCTGTGCATAGTAATGCCGTTAATAGATTAAAAATAAATTTCCGCTGTGTTAGGTGGGCCTTACTTGGACGGTACGAATTCTGCGGCTATGTCCCATGGTGCGTGGTACTTGAAACCAGTTCTGCGGCTATGTCCGACCGTGCGTGTTAGTTGAGTCGCTTCAGCGGCTAAGTCCGAAAATTTCCAAAATGCAGAAAAATACACATAATTGAAGAAAATTGGGCTTGCTGTGCTTAATAATATCGTTAATAGATTAAAAATAAATTTCCGCTGTGTTAGGTGGGCCTTACTTGGACGGTACGAATTCTGCGGCTATGTCCCGTGGTGCGTGGTACTTGAAACCAGTTCTGCGGCTATGTCCGACCGTGCGTGTTAGTTGAGTCGCTTCAGCGGCTAAGTCCGAAAATTTCCAAAATGCAGAAAAATATTCATAATTGAAGAAAGTTGGCCTTGCTGTGCATAGTAATGCCGTTAATAGATTAAAAATAAATTTCCGCTGTGTTAGGTGGGCCTTACTTGGACGGTACGAATTCTGCGGCTATGTCCCGTGGTGCGTGGTACTTGAAACCAGTTCTGCGGCTATGTCCGACCGTGCGTGTTAGTTGAGTCGCTTCAGCGGCTAAGTCCAAAAAATTTCCAAAATGCAGAAAAATACACATAATTGAAGAAAATTGGGCTTGCTGTGCTTAATAATATCGTTAATAGATTAAAAATAAATTTCCGCTGTGTTAGGTGGGCCTTACTTGGACGGTACGAATTCTGCGGCTATGTCCCGTGGTGCGTGGTACTTGAAACCAGTTCTGCGGCTATGTCCGACCGTGCGTGTTAGTTGAGTCGCTTCAGCGGCTAAGTCCAAAAAATTTCCAAAATGCAGAAAAATACACATAATTGAAGAAAATTGGGCTTGCTGTGCTTAATAATATCGTTAATAGATTAAAAATAAATTTCCGCTGTGTTAGCTGGGCCTTACTTGGACGGTACGAATTCTGCGGCTATGTCCCGTGGTGCGTGGTACTTGAAACCAGTTCTGCGGCTATGTCCGACCGTGCGTGTTAGTTGAGTCGCTTCAGCGGCTAAGTCCGAAAATTTCCAAAATGCAGAAAAATACACATAATTGAAGAAAATTGGGCTTGCTGTGCTTAATAAAATCGTTAATAGATTAAAAATAAATTACCGCTGTGTTAGCTGGGCCTTACTTGGACGGTACGAATTCTGCGGCTATGTCCCGTGGTGCGTGGTACTTGAAATCAGTTCTGCGGCTATGTCCGACCGTGCGTGTTAGTTGAGTCGCTTCAGCGGCTAAGTCCAAAAAATTTCCAAAATGCAGAAAAATACACATAATTGAAGAAAATTGGGCTTGCTGTGCTTAATAATATCGTTAATAGATTAAAAATAAATTTCCGCTGTGTTAGGTGGGCCTTACTTGGACGGTACGAATTCTGCGGCTATGTCCCGTGGTGCGTGGTACTTGAAACCAGTTCTGCGGCTATGTCCGACCGTGCGTGTTAGTTGAGTCGCTTCAGCGGCTAAGTCCAAAAAATTTCCAAAATGCAGAAAAATACACATAATTGAAGAAAATTGGGCTTGCTGTGCTTAATAATATCGTTAATAGATTAAAAATAAATTTCCGCTGTGTTAGCTGGGCCTTACTTGGACGGTACGAATTCTGCGGCTATGTCCCGTGGTTTGTGGTACTTGAAACCAGTTCTGCGGCTATGTCCGACCGTGCGTGTTAGTTGAGTCGCTTCAGCGGCTAAGTCCAAAAAATTTCCAAAATGCAGAAAAATACACATAATTGAAGAAAATTGGGCTTGCTGTGCTTAATAATATCGTTAATAGATTAAAAATAAATTTCCGCTGTGTTAGCTGGGCCTTACTTGGACGGTACGAATTCTGCGGCTATGTCCCGTGGTGCGTGGTACTTGAAACCAGTTCTGCGGCTATGTCCGACCGTGCGTGTTAGTTGAGTCGCTTCAGCGGCTAAGTCCGAAAATTTCCAAAATGCAGAAAAATACACATAATTGAAGAAAATTGGGCTTGCTGTGCTTAATAAAATCGTTAATAGATTAAAAATAAATTACCGCTGTGTTAGCTGGGCCTTACTTGGACGGTACGAATTCTGCGGCTATGTCCCGTGGTGCGTGGTACTTGAATGGTCGCTCCAGCGGCTAAGTCCGAAACGATCCATAACATAGTCAAATATCTATTACTGAAGAAAATTGGGCTTGCTGTGCGCTTCATAATGCCGTTAATTGTCTAAAAATAGTTTACCGCTGTTTTACTCGGACGTCGGGATTCTGCGGCTATGTCCCAAGGCGCGTGGTACGTGAAAGGGGTCTAGCTCTGCGGCTAAGTCCCACCGTGCGTGGTACTTGAATGGTCGTTCCAGCGGCTAAGTCCCACGGTGCGTGGTAGTTGCTGGATGGCGCGTGGTAGGTGTTGGCCGGCCTCGGCGGCCACTTAAGAGAGTCAAAACTATAGATCTTCGCTGCCACTCACCCGCGGGGGCTGGGGAATCCCTCCAGCCCGCCAGCGCCCCTCCCCCGCGGGGGGGTGGGGGGGCCGGAGTGACTTCGCGGGGTCTCGAAGCCGGGACCGTAGCGCACGCCCTGAGCGGAACAGGGCACGCCGCTGGCGGGGTTCGAACCCAGGACCTTCTTCGGCCATGCAGCAGCGACCCGATTTCTTGGTGTAGGGCGCCGTGGAGGCACGCGGCGTCCCAGAATCCCCGAAGCGAGGTTCGAACCCAGGAACGTCATAGGCCCCTCGCGGCTGCAGCAGCGACGAGCTTGCGTGGCGTAGGGCGCCGTGGTGGCAGGCGAGCATCGAACCGAGGACTGAGTCCTCGAGGCTGGCCGGAGAACACAGGAGCGTCGTCATCGTCCTCGCGGCGGCGGCGTAGGGCGCCGTGGTGGCCCGCGGCATCTCAGGTGGGCCTAAAACAATTAAGCTAGGTTCGAACCCAGGACGGAGTCCGGACCGAGTCCCCGCGATTAAGAACGCGGTCCCCCGCCCGCCCGCCCGCCCACACACGCCAGATCTCCGTCCTGCCCCCACCCCCACCCCCGTCCTGACACTACGACCCCGGGTCAAGTGCGGCGTGTCCCGAACCGGCAGGAGGCCTCATACTTGCCGATTGCCGGTTCGGCCGCGCACTCGGACCTGCTCCCAAAGTCCTCCCCATAGTAGGTCTGGACCCCCCTTATCTCAGCATTTGTCTTGCGCGGGCGGAAGGCGATTTTCTCCCCGACGAGAGGCTTGCCGGCCGCCAAGGCCCGGGACGTCTGCGGCAAAAGTCCGACGGCGCGTGGTAGCTCAGAAGGCTGTTTCGGTGAAAGAGTCCTGCGGTAATGGCGCCTTCTTAATAATAGTAACTTGAATAAAAATAACATAAGACAACACGAATAACGGGAGTAGAAGAAGAAGAATTAGGGAGGAAGAAAGCGTAATATAGTGAAGTAGATGGTTTTGTATTCTTATGAGTTGTTTGATTTTGAGTGAGTGAGTGGGATGTGTTGTTTTGGTTGCGTCTTATGTTTTTCTTTTATGGTTCTGTTGTGTCTTATTCTTTTTGTTGTGCCCTCTAATTATTCTTTTTCTGTCTCACTGTGTTGATGTATCGCATTGTTTTGTTGTGTCTTATGTTCTTGTACCTTATTGTAGGTCACTGCCACCGGGGATAAAATCATTTGCAATCAATAACAAATAATAAAAATAATAATATGGTTAAGTATTTGTAAATCATTAAAATTGGGCTTGCGGTGCCCCGTCTCGAAAGAAATCATCGTATAGCCGTTAACGCATTAAAAGTAAGTCATGTAAGAGACTACGCCTGTGTTTGATGGGTTGTATTGGGACGGTCGCTTCCTGAGGCCAATTCAGACGGCGAGTATAGTTACGGGGCTGCTTCGAAGCACGAGACCGTGCCGTGATAGCGCCTTCCTAAGAATAAGAAATAGAACGAATATAACTTCAGCGGCTAAGTCCGAAATATTCCAAAATGCAGTAAAATATTCTTAATTGAAAAAAAATGGGCTTGCTGTGCACAATAATGCCGTTAATTGTCTAAAAATAAATTTCCGAAATTTAACTCAAAAGTCATGGCTCTGCGGCTATGTCCCGTGGTGCTTGGAACTTGAAATCAGTTCTGCGGCTATGTCCGACCGTGCGTGTTAGTTGAGTCGCTTCAGCGGCTAAGTCCGAAAATTTCCAAAATGCAGAAAAATATACATAATTGAAGAAAGTTGGCCTTGCTGTGCTTAATAATATCGTTAATAGATTAAAAATAAATTTCCGCTGTGTTAGGTGGGCCTTACTTGGACGGTACGAATTCTGCGGCTATGTCCCGTGGTGCGTGGTACTTGAAACCAGTTCTGCGGCTATGTCCGACCGTGCGTGTTAGTTGAGTCGCTTCAGCGGCTAAGTCCAAAAAATTTCCAAAATGCAGAAAAATACACATAATTGAAGAAAATTGGGCTTGCTGTGCTTAATAATATCGTTAATAGATTAAAAATAAATTTCCGCTGTGTTAGCTGGGCCTTACTTGGACGGTACGAATTCTGCGGCTATGTCCCGTGGTGCGTGGTACTTGAAACCAGTTCTGCGGCTATGTCCGACCGTGCGTGTTAGTTGAGTCACTTCAGCGGCTAAGTCCAAAAAATTTCCAAAATGCAGAAAAATACACATAATTGAAGAAAATTGGGCTTGCTGTGCTTAATAAAATCGTTAATAGATTAAAAATAAATTACCGCTGTGTTAGGTGGGCCTACTTGGACGGTACGAATTCTGCGGCTATGTCCCGTGGTGCGTGGTACTTGAAACCAGTTCTGCGGCTATGTCCCACCGTGCGTGTTACTTGAGTCGCTTCAGCGGCTAAGTCCGAAAATTTCCAAAATGCAGAAAAATACACATAATTGAAGAAAATTGGGCTTGCTGTGCTTAATAATATCGTTAATAGATTAAAAATAAATTTCCGCTGTGTTAGGTGGGCCTTACTTGGACGGTACGAATTCTGCGGCTATGTCCCGTGGTGCGTGGTACTTGAAACCAGTTCTGCGGCTATGTCCGACCGTGCGTGTTAGTTGAGTCGCTTCAGCGGCTAAGTCCAAAAAATTTCCAAAATGCAGAAAAATACACATAATTGAAGAAAATTGGGCTTGCTGTGCTTAATAATATCGTTAATAGATTAAAAATAAATTTCCGCTGTGTTAGGTGGGCCTTACTTGGACGGTACGAATTCTGCGGCTATGTCCCGTGGTGCGTGGTACTTGAAACCAGTTCTGCGGCTATGTCCGACCGTGCGTGTTAGTTGAGTCGCTTCAGCGGCTAAGTCCGAAAATTTCCAAAATGCAGAAAAATATTCATAATTGAAGAAAGTTGGCCTTGCTGTGCATAGTAATGCCGTTAATAGATTAAAAATAAATTTCCGCTGTGTTAGGTGGGCCTTACTTGGACGGTACGAATTCTGCGGCTATGTCCCGTGGTGCGTGGTACTTGAAACCAGTTCTGCGGCTATGTCCGACCGTGCGTGTTAGTTGAGTCGCTTCAGCGGCTAAGTCCGAAAATTTCCAAAATGCAGAAAAATACACATAATTGAAGAAAATTGGGCTTGCTGTGCTTAATAATATCGTTAATAGATTAAAAATAAATTTCCGCTGTGTTAGGTGGGCCTTACTTGGACGGTACGAATTCTGCGGCTATGTCCCGTGGTGCGTGGTACTTGAAACCAGTTCTGCGGCTATGTCCGACCGTGCGTGTTAGTTGAGTCGCTTCAGCGGCTAAGTCCGAAAATTTCCAAAATGCAGAAAAATATTCATAATTGAAGAAAGTTGGCCTTGCTGTGCATAGTAATGCCGTTAATAGATTAAAAATAAATTTCCGCTGTGTTAGGTGGGCCTTACTTGGACGGTACGAATTCTGCGGCTATGTCCCGTGGTGCGTGGTACTTGAAACCAGTTCTGCGGCTATGTCCGACCGTGCGTGTTAGTTGAGTCGCTTCAGCGGCTAAGTCCAAAAAATTTCCAAAATGCAGAAAAATACACATAATTGAAGAAAATTGGGCTTGCTGTGCTTAATAATATCGTTAATAGATTAAAAATAAATTTCCGCTGTGTTAGGTGGGCCTTACTTGGACGGTACGAATTCTGCGGCTATGTCCCGTGGTGCGTGGTACTTGAAACCAGTTCTGCGGCTATGTCCGACCGTGCGTGTTAGTTGAGTCGCTTCAGCGGCTAAGTCCAAAAAATTTCCAAAATGCAGAAAAATACACATAATTGAAGAAAATTGGGCTTGCTGTGCTTAATAATATCGTTAATAGATTAAAAATAAATTTCCGCTGTGTTAGCTGGGCCTTACTTGGACGGTACGAATTCTGCGGCTATGTCCCGTGGTGCGTGGTACTTGAAACCAGTTCTGCGGCTATGTCCGACCGTGCGTGTTAGTTGAGTCACTTCAGCGGCTAAGTCCAAAAAATTTCCAAAATGCAGAAAAATACACATAATTGAAGAAAATTGGGCTTGCTGTGCTTAATAAAATCGTTAATAGATTAAAAATAAATTTCCGCTGTGTTAGGTGGGCCTTACTTGGACGGTACGAATTCTGCGGCTATGTCCCGTGGTGCGTGGTACTTGAAACCAGTTCTGCGGCTATGTCCGACCGTGCGTGTTAGTTGAGTCGCTTCAGCGGCTAATTCCAAAAAATTTCCAAAATGCAGAAAAATACACATAATTGAAGAAAATTGGGCTTGCTGTGCTTAATAATATCGTTAATAGATTAAAAATAAATTTCCGCTGTGTTAGGTGGGCCTTACTTGGACGGTACGAATTCTGCGGCTATGTCCCGTGGTGCGTGGTACTTGAAACCAGTTCTGCGGCTATGTCCGACCGTGCGTGTTAGTTGAGTCGCTTCAGCGGCTAAGTCCAAAAAATTTCCAAAATGCAGAAAAATACACATAATTGAAGAAAATTGGGCTTGCTGTGCTTAATAATATCGTTAATAGATTAAAAATAAATTTCCGCTGTGTTAGCTGGGCCTTACTTGGACGGTACGAATTCTGCGGCTATGTCCCGTGGTGCGTGGTACTTGAAACCAGTTCTGCGGCTATGTCCGACCGTGCGTGTTAGTTGAGTCGCTTCAGCGGCTAAGTCCGAAAATTTCCAAAATGCAGAAAAATACACATAATTGAAGAAAATTGGGCTTGCTGTGCTTAATAAAATCGTTAATAGATTAAAAATAAATTACCGCTGTGTTAGCTGGGCCTTACTTGGACGGTACGAATTCTGCGGCTATGTCCCGTGGTGCGTGGTACTTGAAATCAGTTCTGCGGCTATGTCCGACCGTGCGTGTTAGTTGAGTCGCTTCAGCGGCTAAGTCCAAAAAATTTCCAAAATGCAGAAAAATACACATAATTGAAGAAAATTGGGCTTGCTGTGCTTAATAATATCGTTAATAGATTAAAAATAAATTTCCGCTGTGTTAGGTGGGCCTTACTTGGACGGTACGAATTCTGCGGCTATGTCCCGTGGTGCGTGGTACTTGAAACCAGTTCTGCGGCTATGTCCGACCGTGCGTGTTAGTTGAGTCGCTTCAGCGGCTAAGTCCAAAAAATTTCCAAAATGCAGAAAAATACACATAATTGAAGAAAATTGGGCTTGCTGTGCTTAATAATATCGTTAATAGATTAAAAATAAATTTCCGCTGTGTTAGCTGGGCCTTACTTGGACGGTACGAATTCTGCGGCTATGTCCCGTGGTGCGTGGTACTTGAAACCAGTTCTGCGGCTATGTCCGACCGTGCGTGTTAGTTGAGTCGCTTCAGCGGCTAAGTCCAAAAAATTTCCAAAATGCAGAAAAATACACATAATTGAAGAAAATTGGGCTTGCTGTGCTTAATAATATCGTTAATAGATTAAAAATAAATTTCCGCTGTGTTAGCTGGGCCTTACTTGGACGGTACGAATTCTGCGGCTATGTCCCGTGGTTTGTGGTACTTGAAACCAGTTCTGCGGCTATGTCCGACCGTGCGTGTTAGTTGAGTCGCTTCAGCGGCTAAGTCCAAAAAATTTCCAAAATGCAGAAAAATACACATAATTGAAGAAAATTGGGCTTGCTGTGCTTAATAATATCGTTAATAGATTAAAAATAAATTTCCGCTGTGTTAGCTGGGCCTTACTTGGACGGTACGAATTCTGCGGCTATGTCCCGTGGTGCGTGGTACTTGAAACCAGTTCTGCGGCTATGTCCGACCGTGCGTGTTAGTTGAGTCGCTTCAGCGGCTAAGTCCGAAAATTTCCAAAATGCAGAAAAATACACATAATTGAAGAAAATTGGGCTTGCTGTGCTTAATAAAATCGTTAATAGATTAAAAATAAATTACCGCTGTGTTAGCTGGGCCTTACTTGGACGGTACGAATTCTGCGGCTATGTCCCGTGGTGCGTGGTACTTGAATGGTCGCTCCAGCGGCTAAGTCCGAAACGATCCATAACATAGTCAAATATCTATTACTGAAGAAAATTGGGCTTGCTGTGCGCTTCATAATGCCGTTAATTGTCTAAAAATAGTTTACCGCTGTTTTACTCGGACGTCGGGATTCTGCGGCTATGTCCCAAGGCGCGTGGTACGTGAAAGGGGTCTAGCTCTGCGGCTAAGTCCCACCGTGCGTGGTACTTGAATGGTCGTTCCAGCGGCTAAGTCCCACGGTGCGTGGTAGTTGCTGGATGGCGCGTGGTAGGTGTTGGCCGGCCTCGGCGGCCACTTAAGAGAGTCAAAACTATAGATCTTCGCTGCCACTCACCCGCGGGGGCTGGGGAATCCCTCCAGCCCGCCAGCGCCCCTCCCCCGCGGGGGGGTGGGGGGGCCGGAGTGACTTCGCGGGGTCTCGAAGCCGGGACCGTAGCGCACGCCCTGAGCGGAACAGGGCACGCCGCTGGCGGGGTTCGAACCCAGGACCTTCTTCGGCCATGCAGCAGCGACCCGATTTCTTGGTGTAGGGCGCCGTGGAGGCACGCGGCGTCCCAGAATCCCCGAAGCGAGGTTCGAACCCAGGAACGTCATAGGCCCCTCGCGGCTGCAGCAGCGACGAGCTTGCGTGGCGTAGGGCGCCGTGGTGGCAGGCGAGCATCGAACCGAGGACTGAGTCCTCGAGGCTGGCCGGAGAACACAGGAGCGTCGTCATCGTCCTCGCGGCGGCGGCGTAGGGCGCCGTGGTGGCCCGCGGCATCTCAGGTGGGCCTAAAACAATTAAGCTAGGTTCGAACCCAGGACGGAGTCCGGACCGAGTCCCCGCGATTAAGAACGCGGTCCCCCGCCCGCCCGCCCGCCCACACACGCCAGATCTCCGTCCTGCCCCCACCCCCACCCCCGTCCTGACACTACGACCCCGGGTCAAGTGCGGCGTGTCCCGAACCGGCAGGAGGCCTCATACTTGCCGATTGCCGGTTCGGCCGCGCACTCGGACCTGCTCCCAAAGTCCTCCCCATAGTAGGTCTGGACCCCCCTTATCTCAGCATTTGTCTTGCGCGGGCGGAAGGCGATTTTCTCCCCGACGAGAGGCTTGCCGGCCGCCAAGGCCCGGGACGTCTGCGGCAAAAGTCCGACGGCGCGTGGTAGCTCAGAAGGCTGTTTCGGTGAAAGAGTCCTGCGGTAATGGCGCCTTCTTAATAATAGTAACTTGAATAAAAATAACATAAGACAACACGAATAACGGGAGTAGAAGAAGAAGAATTAGGGAGGAAGAAAGCGTAATATAGTGAAGTAGATGGTTTTGTATTCTTATGAGTTGTTTGATTTTGAGTGAGTGAGTGGGATGTGTTGTTTTGGTTGCGTCTTATGTTTTTCTTTTATGGTTCTGTTGTGTCTTATTCTTTTTGTTGTGCCCTCTAATTATTCTTTTTCTGTCTCACTGTGTTGATGTATCGCATTGTTTTGTTGTGTCTTATGTTCTTGTACCTTATTGTAGGTCACTGCCACCGGGGATAAAATCATTTGCAATCAATAACAAATAATAAAAATAATAATATGGTTAAGTATTTGTAAATCATTAAAATTGGGCTTGCGGTGCCCCGTCTCGAAAGAAATCATCGTATAGCCGTTAACGCATTAAAAGTAAGTCATGTAAGAGACTACGCCTGTGTTTGATGGGTTGTATTGGGACGGTCGCTTCCTGAGGCCAATTCAGACGGCGAGTATAGTTACGGGGCTGCTTCGAAGCACGAGACCGTGCCGTGATAGCGCCTTCCTAAGAATAAGAAATAGAACGAATATAACTTCAGCGGCTAAGTCCGAAATATTCCAAAATGCAGTAAAATATTCTTAATTGAAAAAAAATGGGCTTGCTGTGCACAATAATGCCGTTAATTGTCTAAAAATAAATTTCCGAAATTTAACTCAAAAGTCATGGCTCTGCGGCTATGTCCCGTGGTGCTTGGAACTTGAAATCAGTTCTGCGGCTATGTCCGACCGTGCGTGTTAGTTGAGTCGCTTCAGCGGCTAAGTCCGAAAATTTCCAAAATGCAGAAAAATATACATAATTGAAGAAAGTTGGCCTTGCTGTGCTTAATAATATCGTTAATAGATTAAAAATAAATTTCCGCTGTGTTAGGTGGGCCTTACTTGGACGGTACGAATTCTGCGGCTATGTCCCGTGGTGCGTGGTACTTGAAACCAGTTCTGCGGCTATGTCCGACCGTGCGTGTTAGTTGAGTCGCTTCAGCGGCTAAGTCCGAAAATTTCCAAAATGCAGAAAAATATTCATAATTGAAGAAAGTTGGCCTTGCTGTGCATAGTAATGCCGTTAATAGATTAAAAATAAATTTCCGCTGTGTTAGGTGGGCCTTACTTGGACGGTACGAATTCTGCGGCTATGTCCCATGGTGCGTGGTACTTGAAACCAGTTCTGCGGCTATGTCCGACCGTGCGTGTTAGTTGAGTCGCTTCAGCGGCTAAGTCCGAAAATTTCCAAAATGCAGAAAAATACACATAATTGAAGAAAATTGGGCTTGCTGTGCTTAATAATATCGTTAATAGATTAAAAATAAATTTCCGCTGTGTTAGGTGGGCCTTACTTGGACGGTACGAATTCTGCGGCTATGTCCCGTGGTGCGTGGTACTTGAAACCAGTTCTGCGGCTATGTCCGACCGTGCGTGTTAGTTGAGTCGCTTCAGCGGCTAAGTCCGAAAATTTCCAAAATGCAGAAAAATATTCATAATTGAAGAAAGTTGGCCTTGCTGTGCATAGTAATGCCGTTAATAGATTAAAAATAAATTTCCGCTGTGTTAGGTGGGCCTTACTTGGACGGTACGAATTCTGCGGCTATGTCCCGTGGTGCGTGGTACTTGAAACCAGTTCTGCGGCTATGTCCGACCGTGCGTGTTAGTTGAGTCGCTTCAGCGGCTAAGTCCAAAAAATTTCCAAAATGCAGAAAAATACACATAATTGAAGAAAATTGGGCTTGCTGTGCTTAATAATATCGTTAATAGATTAAAAATAAATTTCCGCTGTGTTAGGTGGGCCTTACTTGGACGGTACGAATTCTGCGGCTATGTCCCGTGGTGCGTGGTACTTGAAACCAGTTCTGCGGCTATGTCCGACCGTGCGTGTTAGTTGAGTCGCTTCAGCGGCTAAGTCCAAAAAATTTCCAAAATGCAGAAAAATACACATAATTGAAGAAAATTGGGCTTGCTGTGCTTAATAATATCGTTAATAGATTAAAAATAAATTTCCGCTGTGTTAGCTGGGCCTTACTTGGACGGTACGAATTCTGCGGCTATGTCCCGTGGTGCGTGGTACTTGAAACCAGTTCTGCGGCTATGTCCGACCGTGCGTGTTAGTTGAGTCACTTCAGCGGCTAAGTCCAAAAAATTTCCAAAATGCAGAAAAATACACATAATTGAAGAAAATTGGGCTTGCTGTGCTTAATAAAATCGTTAATAGATTAAAAATAAATTTCCGCTGTGTTAGGTGGGCCTTACTTGGACGGTACGAATTCTGCGGCTATGTCCCGTGGTGCGTGGTACTTGAAACCAGTTCTGCGGCTATGTCCGACCGTGCGTGTTAGTTGAGTCGCTTCAGCGGCTAAGTCCAAAAAATTTCCAAAATGCAGAAAAATACACATAATTGAAGAAAATTGGGCTTGCTGTGCTTAATAATATCGTTAATAGATTAAAAATAAATTTCCGCTGTGTTAGGTGGGCCTTACTTGGACGGTACGAATTCTGCGGCTATGTCCCGTGGTGCGTGGTACTTGAAACCAGTTCTGCGGCTATGTCCGACCGTGCGTGTTAGTTGAGTCGCTTCAGCGGCTAAGTCCAAAAAATTTCCAAAATGCAGAAAAATACACATAATTGAAGAAAATTGGGCTTGCTGTGCTTAATAATATCGTTAATAGATTAAAAATAAATTTCCGCTGTGTTAGCTGGGCCTTACTTGGACGGTACGAATTCTGCGGCTATGTCCCGTGGTGCGTGGTACTTGAAACCAGTTCTGCGGCTATGTCCGACCGTGCGTGTTAGTTGAGTCGCTTCAGCGGCTAAGTCCGAAAATTTCCAAAATGCAGAAAAATACACATAATTGAAGAAAATTGGGCTTGCTGTGCTTAATAAAATCGTTAATAGATTAAAAATAAATTACCGCTGTGTTAGCTGGGCCTTACTTGGACGGTACGAATTCTGCGGCTATGTCCCGTGGTGCGTGGTACTTGAAATCAGTTCTGCGGCTATGTCCGACCGTGCGTGTTAGTTGAGTCGCTTCAGCGGCTAAGTCCAAAAAATTTCCAAAATGCAGAAAAATACACATAATTGAAGAAAATTGGGCTTGCTGTGCTTAATAATATCGTTAATAGATTAAAAATAAATTTCCGCTGTGTTAGGTGGGCCTTACTTGGACGGTACGAATTCTGCGGCTATGTCCCGTGGTGCGTGGTACTTGAAACCAGTTCTGCGGCTATGTCCGACCGTGCGTGTTAGTTGAGTCGCTTCAGCGGCTAAGTCCAAAAAATTTCCAAAATGCAGAAAAATACACATAATTGAAGAAAATTGGGCTTGCTGTGCTTAATAATATCGTTAATAGATTAAAAATAAATTTCCGCTGTGTTAGCTGGGCCTTACTTGGACGGTACGAATTCTGCGGCTATGTCCCGTGGTTTGTGGTACTTGAAACCAGTTCTGCGGCTATGTCCGACCGTGCGTGTTAGTTGAGTCGCTTCAGCGGCTAAGTCCAAAAAATTTCCAAAATGCAGAAAAATACACATAATTGAAGAAAATTGGGCTTGCTGTGCTTAATAATATCGTTAATAGATTAAAAATAAATTTCCGCTGTGTTAGCTGGGCCTTACTTGGACGGTACGAATTCTGCGGCTATGTCCCGTGGTGCGTGGTACTTGAAACCAGTTCTGCGGCTATGTCCGACCGTGCGTGTTAGTTGAGTCGCTTCAGCGGCTAAGTCCGAAAATTTCCAAAATGCAGAAAAATACACATAATTGAAGAAAATTGGGCTTGCTGTGCTTAATAAAATCGTTAATAGATTAAAAATAAATTACCGCTGTGTTAGCTGGGCCTTACTTGGACGGTACGAATTCTGCGGCTATGTCCCGTGGTGCGTGGTACTTGAATGGTCGCTCCAGCGGCTAAGTCCGAAACGATCCATAACATAGTCAAATATCTATTACTGAAGAAAATTGGGCTTGCTGTGCGCTTCATAATGCCGTTAATTGTCTAAAAATAGTTTACCGCTGTTTTACTCGGACGTCGGGATTCTGCGGCTATGTCCCAAGGCGCGTGGTACGTGAAAGGGGTCTAGCTCTGCGGCTAAGTCCCACCGTGCGTGGTACTTGAATGGTCGTTCCAGCGGCTAAGTCCCACGGTGCGTGGTAGTTGCTGGATGGCGCGTGGTAGGTGTTGGCCGGCCTCGGCGGCCACTTAAGAGAGTCAAAACTATAGATCTTCGCTGCCACTCACCCGCGGGGGCTGGGGAATCCCTCCAGCCCGCCAGCGCCCCTCCCCCGCGGGGGGGTGGGGGGGCCGGAGTGACTTCGCGGGGTCTCGAAGCCGGGACCGTAGCGCACGCCCTGAGCGGAACAGGGCACGCCGCTGGCGGGGTTCGAACCCAGGACCTTCTTCGGCCATGCAGCAGCGACCCGATTTCTTGGTGTAGGGCGCCGTGGAGGCACGCGGCGTCCCAGAATCCCCGAAGCGAGGTTCGAACCCAGGAACGTCATAGGCCCCTCGCGGCTGCAGCAGCGACGAGCTTGCGTGGCGTAGGGCGCCGTGGTGGCAGGCGAGCATCGAACCGAGGACTGAGTCCTCGAGGCTGGCCGGAGAACACAGGAGCGTCGTCATCGTCCTCGCGGCGGCGGCGTAGGGCGCCGTGGTGGCCCGCGGCATCTCAGGTGGGCCTAAAACAATTAAGCTAGGTTCGAACCCAGGACGGAGTCCGGACCGAGTCCCCGCGATTAAGAACGCGGTCCCCCGCCCGCCCGCCCGCCCACACACGCCAGATCTCCGTCCTGCCCCCACCCCCACCCCCGTCCTGACACTACGACCCCGGGTCAAGTGCGGCGTGTCCCGAACCGGCAGGAGGCCTCATACTTGCCGATTGCCGGTTCGGCCGCGCACTCGGACCTGCTCCCAAAGTCCTCCCCATAGTAGGTCTGGACCCCCCTTATCTCAGCATTTGTCTTGCGCGGGCGGAAGGCGATTTTCTCCCCGACGAGAGGCTTGCCGGCCGCCAAGGCCCGGGACGTCTGCGGCAAAAGTCCGACGGCGCGTGGTAGCTCAGAAGGCTGTTTCGGTGAAAGAGTCCTGCGGTAATGGCGCCTTCTTAATAATAGTAACTTGAATAAAAATAACATAAGACAACACGAATAACGGGAGTAGAAGAAGAAGAATTAGGGAGGAAGAAAGCGTAATATAGTGAAGTAGATGGTTTTGTATTCTTATGAGTTGTTTGATTTTGAGTGAGTGAGTGGGATGTGTTGTTTTGGTTGCGTCTTATGTTTTTCTTTTATGGTTCTGTTGTGTCTTATTCTTTTTGTTGTGCCCTCTAATTATTCTTTTTCTGTCTCACTGTGTTGATGTATCGCATTGTTTTGTTGTGTCTTATGTTCTTGTACCTTATTGTAGGTCACTGCCACCGGGGATAAAATCATTTGCAATCAATAACAAATAATAAAAATAATAATATGGTTAAGTATTTGTAAATCATTAAAATTGGGCTTGCGGTGCCCCGTCTCGAAAGAAATCATCGTATAGCCGTTAACGCATTAAAAGTAAGTCATGTAAGAGACTACGCCTGTGTTTGATGGGTTGTATTGGGACGGTCGCTTCCTGAGGCCAATTCAGACGGCGAGTATAGTTACGGGGCTGCTTCGAAGCACGAGACCGTGCCGTGATAGCGCCTTCCTAAGAATAAGAAATAGAACGAATATAACTTCAGCGGCTAAGTCCGAAATATTCCAAAATGCAGTAAAATATTCTTAATTGAAAAAAAATGGGCTTGCTGTGCACAATAATGCCGTTAATTGTCTAAAAATAAATTTCCGAAATTTAACTCAAAAGTCATGGCTCTGCGGCTATGTCCCGTGGTGCTTGGAACTTGAAATCAGTTCTGCGGCTATGTCCGACCGTGCGTGTTAGTTGAGTCGCTTCAGCGGCTAAGTCCGAAAATTTCCAAAATGCAGAAAAATATACATAATTGAAGAAAGTTGGCCTTGCTGTGCTTAATAATATCGTTAATAGATTAAAAATAAATTTCCGCTGTGTTAGGTGGGCCTTACTTGGACGGTACGAATTCTGCGGCTATGTCCCGTGGTGCGTGGTACTTGAAACCAGTTCTGCGGCTATGTCCGACCGTGCGTGTTAGTTGAGTCGCTTCAGCGGCTAAGTCCAAAAAATTTCCAAAATGCAGAAAAATACACATAATTGAAGAAAATTGGGCTTGCTGTGCTTAATAATATCGTTAATAGATTAAAAATAAATTTCCGCTGTGTTAGCTGGGCCTTACTTGGACGGTACGAATTCTGCGGCTATGTCCCGTGGTGCGTGGTACTTGAAACCAGTTCTGCGGCTATGTCCGACCGTGCGTGTTAGTTGAGTCACTTCAGCGGCTAAGTCCAAAAAATTTCCAAAATGCAGAAAAATACACATAATTGAAGAAAATTGGGCTTGCTGTGCTTAATAAAATCGTTAATAGATTAAAAATAAATTACCGCTGTGTTAGGTGGGCCTACTTGGACGGTACGAATTCTGCGGCTATGTCCCGTGGTGCGTGGTACTTGAAACCAGTTCTGCGGCTATGTCCCACCGTGCGTGTTACTTGAGTCGCTTCAGCGGCTAAGTCCGAAAATTTCCAAAATGCAGAAAAATACACATAATTGAAGAAAATTGGGCTTGCTGTGCTTAATAATATCGTTAATAGATTAAAAATAAATTTCCGCTGTGTTAGGTGGGCCTTACTTGGACGGTACGAATTCTGCGGCTATGTCCCGTGGTGCGTGGTACTTGAAACCAGTTCTGCGGCTATGTCCGACCGTGCGTGTTAGTTGAGTCGCTTCAGCGGCTAAGTCCAAAAAATTTCCAAAATGCAGAAAAATACACATAATTGAAGAAAATTGGGCTTGCTGTGCTTAATAATATCGTTAATAGATTAAAAATAAATTTCCGCTGTGTTAGGTGGGCCTTACTTGGACGGTACGAATTCTGCGGCTATGTCCCGTGGTGCGTGGTACTTGAAACCAGTTCTGCGGCTATGTCCGACCGTGCGTGTTAGTTGAGTCGCTTCAGCGGCTAAGTCCGAAAATTTCCAAAATGCAGAAAAATATTCATAATTGAAGAAAGTTGGCCTTGCTGTGCATAGTAATGCCGTTAATAGATTAAAAATAAATTTCCGCTGTGTTAGGTGGGCCTTACTTGGACGGTACGAATTCTGCGGCTATGTCCCGTGGTGCGTGGTACTTGAAACCAGTTCTGCGGCTATGTCCGACCGTGCGTGTTAGTTGAGTCGCTTCAGCGGCTAAGTCCGAAAATTTCCAAAATGCAGAAAAATACACATAATTGAAGAAAATTGGGCTTGCTGTGCTTAATAATATCGTTAATAGATTAAAAATAAATTTACGCTGTGTTAGGTGGGCCTTACTTGGACGGTACGAATTCTGCGGCTATGTCCCGTGGTGCGTGGTACTTGAAACCAGTTCTGCGGCTATGTCCGACCGTGCGTGTTAGTTGAGTCGCTTCAGCGGCTAAGTCCGAAAATTTCCAAAATGCAGAAAAATATTCATAATTGAAGAAAGTTGGCCTTGCTGTGCATAGTAATGCCGTTAATAGATTAAAAATAAATTTCCGCTGTGTTAGGTGGGCCTTACTTGGACGGTACGAATTCTGCGGCTATGTCCCGTGGTGCGTGGTACTTGAAACCAGTTCTGCGGCTATGTCCGACCGTGCGTGTTAGTTGAGTCGCTTCAGCGGCTAAGTCCAAAAAATTTCCAAAATGCAGAAAAATACACATAATTGAAGAAAATTGGGCTTGCTGTGCTTAATAATATCGTTAATAGATTAAAAATAAATTTCCGCTGTGTTAGGTGGGCCTTACTTGGACGGTACGAATTCTGCGGCTATGTCCCGTGGTGCGTGGTACTTGAAACCAGTTCTGCGGCTATGTCCGACCGTGCGTGTTAGTTGAGTCGCTTCAGCGGCTAAGTCCAAAAAATTTCCAAAATGCAGAAAAATACACATAATTGAAGAAAATTGGGCTTGCTGTGCTTAATAATATCGTTAATAGATTAAAAATAAATTTCCGCTGTGTTAGCTGGGCCTTACTTGGACGGTACGAATTCTGCGGCTATGTCCCGTGGTGCGTGGTACTTGAAACCAGTTCTGCGGCTATGTCCGACCGTGCGTGTTAGTTGAGTCACTTCAGCGGCTAAGTCCAAAAAATTTCCAAAATGCAGAAAAATACACATAATTGAAGAAAATTGGGCTTGCTGTGCTTAATAAAATCGTTAATAGATTAAAAATAAATTTCCGCTGTGTTAGGTGGGCCTTACTTGGACGGTACGAATTCTGCGGCTATGTCCCGTGGTGCGTGGTACTTGAAACCAGTTCTGCGGCTATGTCCGACCGTGCGTGTTAGTTGAGTCGCTTCAGCGGCTAAGTCCAAAAAATTTCCAAAATGCAGAAAAATACACATAATTGAAGAAAATTGGGCTTGCTGTGCTTAATAATATCGTTAATAGATTAAAAATAAATTTCCGCTGTGTTAGGTGGGCCTTACTTGGACGGTACGAATTCTGCGGCTATGTCCCGTGGTGCGTGGTACTTGAAACCAGTTCTGCGGCTATGTCCGACCGTGCGTGTTAGTTGAGTCGCTTCAGCGGCTAAGTCCAAAAAATTTCCAAAATGCAGAAAAATACACATAATTGAAGAAAATTGGGCTTGCTGTGCTTAATAATATCGTTAATAGATTAAAAATAAATTTCCGCTGTGTTAGCTGGGCCTTACTTGGACGGTACGAATTCTGCGGCTATGTCCCGTGGTGCGTGGTACTTGAAACCAGTTCTGCGGCTATGTCCGACCGTGCGTGTTAGTTGAGTCGCTTCAGCGGCTAAGTCCGAAAATTTCCAAAATGCAGAAAAATACACATAATTGAAGAAAATTGGGCTTGCTGTGCTTAATAAAATCGTTAATAGATTAAAAATAAATTACCGCTGTGTTAGCTGGGCCTTACTTGGACGGTACGAATTCTGCGGCTATGTCCCGTGGTGCGTGGTACTTGAAATCAGTTCTGCGGCTATGTCCGACCGTGCGTGTTAGTTGAGTCGCTTCAGCGGCTAAGTCCAAAAAATTTCCAAAATGCAGAAAAATACACATAATTGAAGAAAATTGGGCTTGCTGTGCTTAATAATATCGTTAATAGATTAAAAATAAATTTCCGCTGTGTTAGGTGGGCCTTACTTGGACGGTACGAATTCTGCGGCTATGTCCCGTGGTGCGTGGTACTTGAAACCAGTTCTGCGGCTATGTCCGACCGTGCGTGTTAGTTGAGTCGCTTCAGCGGCTAAGTCCAAAAAATTTCCAAAATGCAGAAAAATACACATAATTGAAGAAAATTGGGCTTGCTGTGCTTAATAATATCGTTAATAGATTAAAAATAAATTTCCGCTGTGTTAGCTGGGCCTTACTTGGACGGTACGAATTCTGCGGCTATGTCCCGTGGTGCGTGGTACTTGAAACCAGTTCTGCGGCTATGTCCGACCGTGCGTGTTAGTTGAGTCGCTTCAGCGGCTAAGTCCAAAAAATTTCCAAAATGCAGAAAAATACACATAATTGAAGAAAATTGGGCTTGCTGTGCTTAATAATATCGTTAATAGATTAAAAATAAATTTCCGCTGTGTTAGCTGGGCCTTACTTGGACGGTACGAATTCTGCGGCTATGTCCCGTGGTGCGTGGTACTTGAAACCAGTTCTGCGGCTATGTCCGACCGTGCGTGTTAGTTGAGTCGCTTCAGCGGCTAAGTCCGAAAATTTCCAAAATGCAGAAAAATACACATAATTGAAGAAAATTGGGCTTGCTGTGCTTAATAAAATCGTTAATAGATTAAAAATAAATTACCGCTGTGTTAGCTGGGCCTTACTTGGACGGTACGAATTCTGCGGCTATGTCCCGTGGTGCGTGGTACTTGAAATCAGTTCTGCGGCTATGTCCGACCGTGCGTGTTAGTTGAGTCGCTTCAGCGGCTAAGTCCAAAAAATTTCCAAAATGCAGAAAAATACACATAATTGAAGAAAATTGGGCTTGCTGTGCTTAATAATATCGTTAATAGATTAAAAATAAATTTCCGCTGTGTTAGGTGGGCCTTACTTGGACGGTACGAATTCTGCGGCTATGTCCCGTGGTGCGTGGTACTTGAAACCAGTTCTGCGGCTATGTCCGACCGTGCGTGTTAGTTGAGTCGCTTCAGCGGCTAAGTCCAAAAAATTTCCAAAATGCAGAAAAATACACATAATTGAAGAAAATTGGGCTTGCTGTGCTTAATAATATCGTTAATAGATTAAAAATAAATTTCCGCTGTGTTAGCTGGGCCTTACTTGGACGGTACGAATTCTGCGGCTATGTCCCGTGGTGCGTGGTACTTGAAACCAGTTCTGCGGCTATGTCCGACCGTGCGTGTTAGTTGAGTCGCTTCAGCGGCTAAGTCCGAAAATTTCCAAAATGCAGAAAAATACACATAATTGAAGAAAATTGGGCTTGCTGTGCTTAATAAAATCGTTAATAGATTAAAAATAAATTACCGCTGTGTTAGCTGGGCCTTACTTGGACGGTACGAATTCTGCGGCTATGTCCCGTGGTGCGTGGTACTTGAAATCAGTTCTGCGGCTATGTCCGACCGTGCGTGTTAGTTGAGTCGCTTCAGCGGCTAAGTCCAAAAAATTTCCAAAATGCAGAAAAATACACATAATTGAAGAAAATTGGGCTTGCTGTGCTTAATAATATCGTTAATAGATTAAAAATAAATTTCCGCTGTGTTAGGTGGGCCTTACTTGGACGGTACGAATTCTGCGGCTATGTCCCGTGGTGCGTGGTACTTGAAACCAGTTCTGCGGCTATGTCCGACCGTGCGTGTTAGTTGAGTCGCTTCAGCGGCTAAGTCCAAAAAATTTCCAAAATGCAGAAAAATACACATAATTGAAGAAAATTGGGCTTGCTGTGCTTAATAATATCGTTAATAGATTAAAAATAAATTTCCGCTGTGTTAGCTGGGCCTTACTTGGACGGTACGAATTCTGCGGCTATGTCCCGTGGTTTGTGGTACTTGAAACCAGTTCTGCGGCTATGTCCGACCGTGCGTGTTAGTTGAGTCGCTTCAGCGGCTAAGTCCAAAAAATTTCCAAAATGCAGAAAAATACACATAATTGAAGAAAATTGGGCTTGCTGTGCTTAATAATATCGTTAATAGATTAAAAATAAATTTCCGCTGTGTTAGCTGGGCCTTACTTGGACGGTACGAATTCTGCGGCTATGTCCCGTGGTGCGTGGTACTTGAAACCAGTTCTGCGGCTATGTCCGACCGTGCGTGTTAGTTGAGTCGCTTCAGCGGCTAAGTCCGAAAATTTCCAAAATGCAGAAAAATACACATAATTGAAGAAAATTGGGCTTGCTGTGCTTAATAAAATCGTTAATAGATTAAAAATAAATTACCGCTGTGTTAGCTGGGCCTTACTTGGACGGTACGAATTCTGCGGCTATGTCCCGTGGTGCGTGGTACTTGAATGGTCGCTCCAGCGGCTAAGTCCGAAACGATCCATAACATAGTCAAATATCTATTACTGAAGAAAATTGGGCTTGCTGTGCGCTTCATAATGCCGTTAATTGTCTAAAAATAGTTTACCGCTGTTTTACTCGGACGTCGGGATTCTGCGGCTATGTCCCAAGGCGCGTGGTACGTGAAAGGGGTCTAGCTCTGCGGCTAAGTCCCACCGTGCGTGGTACTTGAATGGTCGTTCCAGCGGCTAAGTCCCACGGTGCGTGGTAGTTGCTGGATGGCGCGTGGTAGGTGTTGGCCGGCCTCGGCGGCCACTTAAGAGAGTCAAAACTATAGATCTTCGCTGCCACTCACCCGCGGGGGCTGGGGAATCCCTCCAGCCCGCCAGCGCCCCTCCCCCGCGGGGGGGTGGGGGGGCCGGAGTGACTTCGCGGGGTCTCGAAGCCGGGACCGTAGCGCACGCCCTGAGCGGAACAGGGCACGCCGCTGGCGGGGTTCGAACCCAGGACCTTCTTCGGCCATGCAGCAGCGACCCGATTTCTTGGTGTAGGGCGCCGTGGAGGCACGCGGCGTCCCAGAATCCCCGAAGCGAGGTTCGAACCCAGGAACGTCATAGGCCCCTCGCGGCTGCAGCAGCGACGAGCTTGCGTGGCGTAGGGCGCCGTGGTGGCAGGCGAGCATCGAACCGAGGACTGAGTCCTCGAGGCTGGCCGGAGAACACAGGAGCGTCGTCATCGTCCTCGCGGCGGCGGCGTAGGGCGCCGTGGTGGCCCGCGGCATCTCAGGTGGGCCTAAAACAATTAAGCTAGGTTCGAACCCAGGACGGAGTCCGGACCGAGTCCCCGCGATTAAGAACGCGGTCCCCCGCCCGCCCGCCCGCCCACACACGCCAGATCTCCGTCCTGCCCCCACCCCCACCCCCGTCCTGACACTACGACCCCGGGTCAAGTGCGGCGTGTCCCGAACCGGCAGGAGGCCTCATACTTGCCGATTGCCGGTTCGGCCGCGCACTCGGACCTGCTCCCAAAGTCCTCCCCATAGTAGGTCTGGACCCCCCTTATCTCAGCATTTGTCTTGCGCGGGCGGAAGGCGATTTTCTCCCCGACGAGAGGCTTGCCGGCCGCCAAGGCCCGGGACGTCTGCGGCAAAAGTCCGACGGCGCGTGGTAGCTCAGAAGGCTGTTTCGGTGAAAGAGTCCTGCGGTAATGGCGCCTTCTTAATAATAGTAACTTGAATAAAAATAACATAAGACAACACGAATAACGGGAGTAGAAGAAGAAGAATTAGGGAGGAAGAAAGCGTAATATAGTGAAGTAGATGGTTTTGTATTCTTATGAGTTGTTTGATTTTGAGTGAGTGAGTGGGATGTGTTGTTTTGGTTGCGTCTTATGTTTTTCTTTTATGGTTCTGTTGTGTCTTATTCTTTTTGTTGTGCCCTCTAATTATTCTTTTTCTGTCTCACTGTGTTGATGTATCGCATTGTTTTGTTGTGTCTTATGTTCTTGTACCTTATTGTAGGTCACTGCCACCGGGGATAAAATCATTTGCAATCAATAACAAATAATAAAAATAATAATATGGTTAAGTATTTGTAAATCATTAAAATTGGGCTTGCGGTGCCCCGTCTCGAAAGAAATCATCGTATAGCCGTTAACGCATTAAAAGTAAGTCATGTAAGAGACTACGCCTGTGTTTGATGGGTTGTATTGGGACGGTCGCTTCCTGAGGCCAATTCAGACGGCGAGTATAGTTACGGGGCTGCTTCGAAGCACGAGACCGTGCCGTGATAGCGCCTTCCTAAGAATAAGAAATAGAACGAATATAACTTCAGCGGCTAAGTCCGAAATATTCCAAAATGCAGTAAAATATTCTTAATTGAAAAAAAATGGGCTTGCTGTGCACAATAATGCCGTTAATTGTCTAAAAATAAATTTCCGAAATTTAACTCAAAAGTCATGGCTCTGCGGCTATGTCCCGTGGTGCTTGGAACTTGAAATCAGTTCTGCGGCTATGTCCGACCGTGCGTGTTAGTTGAGTCGCTTCAGCGGCTAAGTCCGAAAATTTCCAAAATGCAGAAAAATATACATAATTGAAGAAAGTTGGCCTTGCTGTGCTTAATAATATCGTTAATAGATTAAAAATAAATTTCCGCTGTGTTAGGTGGGCCTTACTTGGACGGTACGAATTCTGCGGCTATGTCCCGTGGTGCGTGGTACTTGAAACCAGTTCTGCGGCTATGTCCGACCGTGCGTGTTAGTTGAGTCGCTTCAGCGGCTAAGTCCGAAAATTTCCAAAATGCAGAAAAATATTCATAATTGAAGAAAGTTGGCCTTGCTGTGCATAGTAATGCCGTTAATAGATTAAAAATAAATTTCCGCTGTGTTAGGTGGGCCTTACTTGGACGGTACGAATTCTGCGGCTATGTCCCATGGTGCGTGGTACTTGAAACCAGTTCTGCGGCTATGTCCGACCGTGCGTGTTAGTTGAGTCGCTTCAGCGGCTAAGTCCGAAAATTTCCAAAATGCAGAAAAATACACATAATTGAAGAAAATTGGGCTTGCTGTGCTTAATAATATCGTTAATAGATTAAAAATAAATTTCCGCTGTGTTAGGTGGGCCTTACTTGGACGGTACGAATTCTGCGGCTATGTCCCGTGGTGCGTGGTACTTGAAACCAGTTCTGCGGCTATGTCCGACCGTGCGTGTTAGTTGAGTCGCTTCAGCGGCTAAGTCCGAAAATTTCCAAAATGCAGAAAAATATTCATAATTGAAGAAAGTTGGCCTTGCTGTGCATAGTAATGCCGTTAATAGATTAAAAATAAATTTCCGCTGTGTTAGGTGGGCCTTACTTGGACGGTACGAATTCTGCGGCTATGTCCCGTGGTGCGTGGTACTTGAAACCAGTTCTGCGGCTATGTCCGACCGTGCGTGTTAGTTGAGTCGCTTCAGCGGCTAAGTCCAAAAAATTTCCAAAATGCAGAAAAATACACATAATTGAAGAAAATTGGGCTTGCTGTGCTTAATAATATCGTTAATAGATTAAAAATAAATTTCCGCTGTGTTAGGTGGGCCTTACTTGGACGGTACGAATTCTGCGGCTATGTCCCGTGGTGCGTGGTACTTGAAACCAGTTCTGCGGCTATGTCCGACCGTGCGTGTTAGTTGAGTCGCTTCAGCGGCTAAGTCCAAAAAATTTCCAAAATGCAGAAAAATACACATAATTGAAGAAAATTGGGCTTGCTGTGCTTAATAATATCGTTAATAGATTAAAAATAAATTTCCGCTGTGTTAGCTGGGCCTTACTTGGACGGTACGAATTCTGCGGCTATGTCCCGTGGTGCGTGGTACTTGAAACCAGTTCTGCGGCTATGTCCGACCGTGCGTGTTAGTTGAGTCACTTCAGCGGCTAAGTCCAAAAAATTTCCAAAATGCAGAAAAATACACATAATTGAAGAAAATTGGGCTTGCTGTGCTTAATAAAATCGTTAATAGATTAAAAATAAATTTCCGCTGTGTTAGGTGGGCCTTACTTGGACGGTACGAATTCTGCGGCTATGTCCCGTGGTGCGTGGTACTTGAAACCAGTTCTGCGGCTATGTCCGACCGTGCGTGTTAGTTGAGTCGCTTCAGCGGCTAAGTCCAAAAAATTTCCAAAATGCAGAAAAATACACATAATTGAAGAAAATTGGGCTTGCTGTGCTTAATAATATCGTTAATAGATTAAAAATAAATTTCCGCTGTGTTAGGTGGGCCTTACTTGGACGGTACGAATTCTGCGGCTATGTCCCGTGGTGCGTGGTACTTGAAACCAGTTCTGCGGCTATGTCCGACCGTGCGTGTTAGTTGAGTCGCTTCAGCGGCTAAGTCCAAAAAATTTCCAAAATGCAGAAAAATACACATAATTGAAGAAAATTGGGCTTGCTGTGCTTAATAATATCGTTAATAGATTAAAAATAAATTTCCGCTGTGTTAGCTGGGCCTTACTTGGACGGTACGAATTCTGCGGCTATGTCCCGTGGTGCGTGGTACTTGAAACCAGTTCTGCGGCTATGTCCGACCGTGCGTGTTAGTTGAGTCGCTTCAGCGGCTAAGTCCGAAAATTTCCAAAATGCAGAAAAATACACATAATTGAAGAAAATTGGGCTTGCTGTGCTTAATAAAATCGTTAATAGATTAAAAATAAATTACCGCTGTGTTAGCTGGGCCTTACTTGGACGGTACGAATTCTGCGGCTATGTCCCGTGGTGCGTGGTACTTGAAATCAGTTCTGCGGCTATGTCCGACCGTGCGTGTTAGTTGAGTCGCTTCAGCGGCTAAGTCCAAAAAATTTCCAAAATGCAGAAAAATACACATAATTGAAGAAAATTGGGCTTGCTGTGCTTAATAATATCGTTAATAGATTAAAAATAAATTTCCGCTGTGTTAGGTGGGCCTTACTTGGACGGTACGAATTCTGCGGCTATGTCCCGTGGTGCGTGGTACTTGAAACCAGTTCTGCGGCTATGTCCGACCGTGCGTGTTAGTTGAGTCGCTTCAGCGGCTAAGTCCAAAAAATTTCCAAAATGCAGAAAAATACACATAATTGAAGAAAATTGGGCTTGCTGTGCTTAATAATATCGTTAAAAGATTAAAAATAAATTTCCGCTGTGTTAGCTGGGCCTTACTTGGACGGTACGAATTCTGCGGCTATGTCCCGTGGTTTGTGGTACTTGAAACCAGTTCTGCGGCTATGTCCGACCGTGCGTGTTAGTTGAGTCGCTTCAGCGGCTAAGTCCAAAAAATTTCCAAAATGCAGAAAAATACACATAATTGAAGAAAATTGGGCTTGCTGTGCTTAATAATATCGTTAATAGATTAAAAATAAATTTCCGCTGTGTTAGCTGGGCCTTACTTGGACGGTACGAATTCTGCGGCTATGTCCAGTGGTGCGTGGTACTTGAAACCAGTTCTGCGGCTATGTCCGACCGTGCGTGTTAGTTGAGTCGCTTCAGCGGCTAAGTCCGAAAATTTCCAAAATGCAGAAAAATACACATAATTGAAGAAAATTGGGCTTGCTGTGCTTAATAAAATCGTTAATAGATTAAAAATAAATTACCGCTGTGTTAGCTGGGCCTTACTTGGACGGTACGAATTCTGCGGCTATGTCCCGTGGTGCGTGGTACTTGAATGGTCGCTCCAGCGGCTAAGTCCGAAACGATCCATAACATAGTCAAATATCTATTACTGAAGAAAATTGGGCTTGCTGTGCGCTTCATAATGCCGTTAATTGTCTAAAAATAGTTTACCGCTGTTTTACTCGGACGTCGGGATTCTGCGGCTATGTCCCAAGGCGCGTGGTACGTGAAAGGGGTCTAGCTCTGCGGCTAAGTCCCACCGTGCGTGGTACTTGAATGGTCGTTCCAGCGGCTAAGTCCCACGGTGCGTGGTAGTTGCTGGATGGCGCGTGGTAGGTGTTGGCCGGCCTCGGCGGCCACTTAAGAGAGTCAAAACTATAGATCTTCGCTGCCACTCACCCGCGGGGGCTGGGGAATCCCTCCAGCCCGCCAGCGCCCCTCCCCCGCGGGGGGGTGGGGGGGCCGGAGTGACTTCGCGGGGTCTCGAAGCCGGGACCGTAGCGCACGCCCTGAGCGGAACAGGGCACGCCGCTGGCGGGGTTCGAACCCAGGACCTTCTTCGGCCATGCAGCAGCGACCCGATTTCTTGGTGTAGGGCGCCGTGGAGGCACGCGGCGTCCCAGAATCCCCGAAGCGAGGTTCGAACCCAGGAACGTCATAGGCCCCTCGCGGCTGCAGCAGCGACGAGCTTGCGTGGCGTAGGGCGCCGTGGTGGCAGGCGAGCATCGAACCGAGGACTGAGTCCTCGAGGCTGGCCGGAGAACACAGGAGCGTCGTCATCGTCCTCGCGGCGGCGGCGTAGGGCGCCGTGGTGGCCCGCGGCATCTCAGGTGGGCCTAAAACAATTAAGCTAGGTTCGAACCCAGGACGGAGTCCGGACCGAGTCCCCGCGATTAAGAACGCGGTCCCCCGCCCGCCCGCCCGCCCACACACGCCAGATCTCCGTCCTGCCCCCACCCCCACCCCCGTCCTGACACTACGACCCCGGGTCAAGTGCGGCGTGTCCCGAACCGGCAGGAGGCCTCATACTTGCCGATTGCCGGTTCGGCCGCGCACTCGGACCTGCTCCCAAAGTCCTCCCCATAGTAGGTCTGGACCCCCCTTATCTCAGCATTTGTCTTGCGCGGGCGGAAGGCGATTTTCTCCCCGACGAGAGGCTTGCCGGCCGCCAAGGCCCGGGACGTCTGCGGCAAAAGTCCGACGGCGCGTGGTAGCTCAGAAGGCTGTTTCGGTGAAAGAGTCCTGCGGTAATGGCGCCTTCTTAATAATAGTAACTTGAATAAAAATAACATAAGACAACACGAATAACGGGAGTAGAAGAAGAAGAATTAGGGAGGAAGAAAGCGTAATATAGTGAAGTAGATGGTTTTGTATTCTTATGAGTTGTTTGATTTTGAGTGAGTGAGTGGGATGTGTTGTTTTGGTTGCGTCTTATGTTTTTCTTTTATGGTTCTGTTGTGTCTTATTCTTTTTGTTGTGCCCTCTAATTATTCTTTTTCTGTCTCACTGTGTTGATGTATCGCATTGTTTTGTTGTGTCTTATGTTCTTGTACCTTATTGTAGGTCACTGCCACCGGGGATAAAATCATTTGCAATCAATAACAAATAATAAAAATAATAATATGGTTAAGTATTTGTAAATCATTAAAATTGGGCTTGCGGTGCCCCGTCTCGAAAGAAATCATCGTATAGCCGTTAACGCATTAAAAGTAAGTCATGTAAGAGACTACGCCTGTGTTTGATGGGTTGTATTGGGACGGTCGCTTCCTGAGGCCAATTCAGACGGCGAGTATAGTTACGGGGCTGCTTCGAAGCACGAGACCGTGCCGTGATAGCGCCTTCCTAAGAATAAGAAATAGAACGAATATAACTTCAGCGGCTAAGTCCGAAATATTCCAAAATGCAGTAAAATATTCTTAATTGAAAAAAAATGGGCTTGCTGTGCACAATAATGCCGTTAATTGTCTAAAAATAAATTTCCGAAATTTAACTCAAAAGTCATGGCTCTGCGGCTATGTCCCGTGGTGCTTGGAACTTGAAATCAGTTCTGCGGCTATGTCCGACCGTGCGTGTTAGTTGAGTCGCTTCAGCGGCTAAGTCCGAAAATTTCCAAAATGCAGAAAAATATACATAATTGAAGAAAGTTGGCCTTGCTGTGCTTAATAATATCGTTAATAGATTAAAAATAAATTTCCGCTGTGTTAGGTGGGCCTTACTTGGACGGTACGAATTCTGCGGCTATGTCCCGTGGTGCGTGGTACTTGAAACCAGTTCTGCGGCTATGTCCGACCGTGCGTGTTAGTTGAGTCGCTTCAGCGGCTAAGTCCAAAAAATTTCCAAAATGCAGAAAAATACACATAATTGAAGAAAATTGGGCTTGCTGTGCTTAATAATATCGTTAATAGATTAAAAATAAATTTCCGCTGTGTTAGCTGGGCCTTACTTGGACGGTACGAATTCTGCGGCTATGTCCCGTGGTGCGTGGTACTTGAAACCAGTTCTGCGGCTATGTCCGACCGTGCGTGTTAGTTGAGTCACTTCAGCGGCTAAGTCCAAAAAATTTCCAAAATGCAGAAAAATACACATAATTGAAGAAAATTGGGCTTGCTGTGCTTAATAAAATCGTTAATAGATTAAAAATAAATTACCGCTGTGTTAGGTGGGCCTACTTGGACGGTACGAATTCTGCGGCTATGTCCCGTGGTGCGTGGTACTTGAAACCAGTTCTGCGGCTATGTCCCACCGTGCGTGTTACTTGAGTCGCTTCAGCGGCTAAGTCCGAAAATTTCCAAAATGCAGAAAAATACACATAATTGAAGAAAATTGGGCTTGCTGTGCTTAATAATATCGTTAATAGATTAAAAATAAATTTCCGCTGTGTTAGGTGGGCCTTACTTGGACGGTACGAATTCTGCGGCTATGTCCCGTGGTGCGTGGTACTTGAAACCAGTTCTGCGGCTATGTCCGACCGTGCGTGTTAGTTGAGTCGCTTCAGCGGCTAAGTCCAAAAAATTTCCAAAATGCAGAAAAATACACATAATTGAAGAAAATTGGGCTTGCTGTGCTTAATAATATCGTTAATAGATTAAAAATAAATTTCCGCTGTGTTAGGTGGGCCTTACTTGGACGGTACGAATTCTGCGGCTATGTCCCGTGGTGCGTGGTACTTGAAACCAGTTCTGCGGCTATGTCCGACCGTGCGTGTTAGTTGAGTCGCTTCAGCGGCTAAGTCCGAAAATTTCCAAAATGCAGAAAAATATTCATAATTGAAGAAAGTTGGCCTTGCTGTGCATAGTAATGCCGTTAATAGATTAAAAATAAATTTCCGCTGTGTTAGGTGGGCCTTACTTGGACGGTACGAATTCTGCGGCTATGTCCCGTGGTGCGTGGTACTTGAAACCAGTTCTGCGGCTATGTCCGACCGTGCGTGTTAGTTGAGTCGCTTCAGCGGCTAAGTCCGAAAATTTCCAAAATGCAGAAAAATACACATAATTGAAGAAAATTGGGCTTGCTGTGCTTAATAATATCGTTAATAGATTAAAAATAAATTTCCGCTGTGTTAGGTGGGCCTTACTTGGACGGTACGAATTCTGCGGCTATGTCCCGTGGTGCGTGGTACTTGAAACCAGTTCTGCGGCTATGTCCGACCGTGCGTGTTAGTTGAGTCGCTTCAGCGGCTAAGTCCGAAAATTTCCAAAATGCAGAAAAATATTCATAATTGAAGAAAGTTGGCCTTGCTGTGCATAGTAATGCCGTTAATAGATTAAAAATAAATTTCCGCTGTGTTAGGTGGGCCTTACTTGGACGGTACGAATTCTGCGGCTATGTCCCGTGGTGCGTGGTACTTGAAACCAGTTCTGCGGCTATGTCCGACCGTGCGTGTTAGTTGAGTCGCTTCAGCGGCTAAGTCCAAAAAATTTCCAAAATGCAGAAAAATACACATAATTGAAGAAAATTGGGCTTGCTGTGCTTAATAATATCGTTAATAGATTAAAAATAAATTTCCGCTGTGTTAGGTGGGCCTTACTTGGACGGTACGAATTCTGCGGCTATGTCCCGTGGTGCGTGGTACTTGAAACCAGTTCTGCGGCTATGTCCGACCGTGCGTGTTAGTTGAGTCGCTTCAGCGGCTAAGTCCAAAAAATTTCCAAAATGCAGAAAAATACACATAATTGAAGAAAATTGGGCTTGCTGTGCTTAATAATATCGTTAATAGATTAAAAATAAATTTCCGCTGTGTTAGCTGGGCCTTACTTGGACGGTACGAATTCTGCGGCTATGTCCCGTGGTGCGTGGTACTTGAAACCAGTTCTGCGGCTATGTCCGACCGTGCGTGTTAGTTGAGTCACTTCAGCGGCTAAGTCCAAAAAATTTCCAAAATGCAGAAAAATACACATAATTGAAGAAAATTGGGCTTGCTGTGCTTAATAAAATCGTTAATAGATTAAAAATAAATTTCCGCTGTGTTAGGTGGGCCTTACTTGGACGGTACGAATTCTGCGGCTATGTCCCGTGGTGCGTGGTACTTGAAACCAGTTCTGCGGCTATGTCCGACCGTGCGTGTTAGTTGAGTCGCTTCAGCGGCTAAGTCCAAAAAATTTCCAAAATGCAGAAAAATACACATAATTGAAGAAAATTGGGCTTGCTGTGCTTAATAATATCGTTAATAGATTAAAAATAAATTTCCGCTGTGTTAGGTGGGCCTTACTTGGACGGTACGAATTCTGCGGCTATGTCCCGTGGTGCGTGGTACTTGAAACCAGTTCTGCGGCTATGTCCGACCGTGCGTGTTAGTTGAGTCGCTTCAGCGGCTAAGTCCAAAAAATTTCCAAAATGCAGAAAAATACACATAATTGAAGAAAATTGGGCTTGCTGTGCTTAATAATATCGTTAATAGATTAAAAATAAATTTCCGCTGTGTTAGCTGGGCCTTACTTGGACGGTACGAATTCTGCGGCTATGTCCCGTGGTGCGTGGTACTTGAAACCAGTTCTGCGGCTATGTCCGACCGTGCGTGTTAGTTGAGTCGCTTCAGCGGCTAAGTCCGAAAATTTCCAAAATGCAGAAAAATACACATAATTGAAGAAAATTGGGCTTGCTGTGCTTAATAAAATCGTTAATAGATTAAAAATAAATTACCGCTGTGTTAGCTGGGCCTTACTTGGACGGTACGAATTCTGCGGCTATGTCCCGTGGTGCGTGGTACTTGAAATCAGTTCTGCGGCTATGTCCGACCGTGCGTGTTAGTTGAGTCGCTTCAGCGGCTAAGTCCAAAAAATTTCCAAAATGCAGAAAAATACACATAATTGAAGAAAATTGGGCTTGCTGTGCTTAATAATATCGTTAATAGATTAAAAATAAATTTCCGCTGTGTTAGGTGGGCCTTACTTGGACGGTACGAATTCTGCGGCTATGTCCCGTGGTGCGTGGTACTTGAAACCAGTTCTGCGGCTATGTCCGACCGTGCGTGTTAGTTGAGTCGCTTCAGCGGCTAAGTCCAAAAAATTTCCAAAATGCAGAAAAATACACATAATTGAAGAAAATTGGGCTTGCTGTGCTTAATAATATCGTTAATAGATTAAAAATAAATTTCCGCTGTGTTAGCTGGGCCTTACTTGGACGGTACGAATTCTGCGGCTATGTCCCGTGGTGCGTGGTACTTGAAACCAGTTCTGCGGCTATGTCCGACCGTGCGTGTTAGTTGAGTCGCTTCAGCGGCTAAGTCCAAAAAATTTCCAAAATGCAGAAAAATACACATAATTGAAGAAAATTGGGCTTGCTGTGCTTAATAATATCGTTAATAGATTAAAAATAAATTTCCGCTGTGTTAGCTGGGCCTTACTTGGACGGTACGAATTCTGCGGCTATGTCCCGTGGTGCGTGGTACTTGAAACCAGTTCTGCGGCTATGTCCGACCGTGCGTGTTAGTTGAGTCGCTTCAGCGGCTAAGTCCGAAAATTTCCAAAATGCAGAAAAATACACATAATTGAAGAAAATTGGGCTTGCTGTGCTTAATAAAATCGTTAATAGATTAAAAATAAATTACCGCTGTGTTAGCTGGGCCTTACTTGGACGGTACGAATTCTGCGGCTATGTCCCGTGGTGCGTGGTACTTGAAATCAGTTCTGCGGCTATGTCCGACCGTGCGTGTTAGTTGAGTCGCTTCAGCGGCTAAGTCCAAAAAATTTCCAAAATGCAGAAAAATACACATAATTGAAGAAAATTGGGCTTGCTGTGCTTAATAATATCGTTAATAGATTAAAAATAAATTTCCGCTGTGTTAGGTGGGCCTTACTTGGACGGTACGAATTCTGCGGCTATGTCCCGTGGTGCGTGGTACTTGAAACCAGTTCTGCGGCTATGTCCGACCGTGCGTGTTAGTTGAGTCGCTTCAGCGGCTAAGTCCAAAAAATTTCCAAAATGCAGAAAAATACACATAATTGAAGAAAATTGGGCTTGCTGTGCTTAATAATATCGTTAATAGATTAAAAATAAATTTCCGCTGTGTTAGCTGGGCCTTACTTGGACGGTACGAATTCTGCGGCTATGTCCCGTGGTGCGTGGTACTTGAAACCAGTTCTGCGGCTATGTCCGACCGTGCGTGTTAGTTGAGTCGCTTCAGCGGCTAAGTCCGAAAATTTCCAAAATGCAGAAAAATACACATAATTGAAGAAAATTGGGCTTGCTGTGCTTAATAAAATCGTTAATAGATTAAAAATAAATTACCGCTGTGTTAGCTGGGCCTTACTTGGACGGTACGAATTCTGCGGCTATGTCCCGTGGTGCGTGGTACTTGAAATCAGTTCTGCGGCTATGTCCGACCGTGCGTGTTAGTTGAGTCGCTTCAGCGGCTAAGTCCAAAAAATTTCCAAAATGCAGAAAAATACACATAATTGAAGAAAATTGGGCTTGCTGTGCTTAATAATATCGTTAATAGATTAAAAATAAATTTCCGCTGTGTTAGGTGGGCCTTACTTGGACGGTACGAATTCTGCGGCTATGTCCCGTGGTGCGTGGTACTTGAAACCAGTTCTGCGGCTATGTCCGACCGTGCGTGTTAGTTGAGTCGCTTCAGCGGCTAAGTCCAAAAAATTTCCAAAATGCAGAAAAATACACATAATTGAAGAAAATTGGGCTTGCTGTGCTTAATAATATCGTTAATAGATTAAAAATAAATTTCCGCTGTGTTAGCTGGGCCTTACTTGGACGGTACGAATTCTGCGGCTATGTCCCGTGGTTTGTGGTACTTGAAACCAGTTCTGCGGCTATGTCCGACCGTGCGTGTTAGTTGAGTCGCTTCAGCGGCTAAGTCCAAAAAATTTCCAAAATGCAGAAAAATACACATAATTGAAGAAAATTGGGCTTGCTGTGCTTAATAATATCGTTAATAGATTAAAAATAAATTTCCGCTGTGTTAGCTGGGCCTTACTTGGACGGTACGAATTCTGCGGCTATGTCCCGTGGTGCGTGGTACTTGAAACCAGTTCTGCGGCTATGTCCGACCGTGCGTGTTAGTTGAGTCGCTTCAGCGGCTAAGTCCGAAAATTTCCAAAATGCAGAAAAATACACATAATTGAAGAAAATTGGGCTTGCTGTGCTTAATAAAATCGTTAATAGATTAAAAATAAATTACCGCTGTGTTAGCTGGGCCTTACTTGGACGGTACGAATTCTGCGGCTATGTCCCGTGGTGCGTGGTACTTGAATGGTCGCTCCAGCGGCTAAGTCCGAAACGATCCATAACATAGTCAAATATCTATTACTGAAGAAAATTGGGCTTGCTGTGCGCTTCATAATGCCGTTAATTGTCTAAAAATAGTTTACCGCTGTTTTACTCGGACGTCGGGATTCTGCGGCTATGTCCCAAGGCGCGTGGTACGTGAAAGGGGTCTAGCTCTGCGGCTAAGTCCCACCGTGCGTGGTACTTGAATGGTCGTTCCAGCGGCTAAGTCCCACGGTGCGTGGTAGTTGCTGGATGGCGCGTGGTAGGTGTTGGCCGGCCTCGGCGGCCACTTAAAAGAGTCAAAACTATAGATCTTCGCTGCCACTCACCCGCGGGGGCTGGGGAATCCCTCCAGCCCGCCAGCGCCCCTCCCCCGCGGGGGGGTGGGGGGGCCGGAGTGACTTCGCGGGGTCTCGAAGCCGGGACCGTAGCGCACGCCCTGAGCGGAACAGGGCACGCCGCTGGCGGGGTTCGAACCCAGGACCTTCTTCGGCCATGCAGCAGCGACCCGATTTCTTGGTGTAGGGCGCCGTGGAGGCACGCGGCGTCCCAGAATCCCCGAAGCGAGGTTCGAACCCAGGAACGTCATAGGCCCCTCGCGGCTGCAGCAGCGACGAGCTTGCGTGGCGTAGGGCGCCGTGGTGGCAGGCGAGCATCGAACCGAGGACTGAGTCCTCGAGGCTGGCCGGAGAACACAGGAGCGTCGTCATCGTCCTCGCGGCGGCGGCGTAGGGCGCCGTGGTGGCCCGCGGCATCTCAGGTGGGCCTAAAACAATTAAGCTAGGTTCGAACCCAGGACGGAGTCCGGACCGAGTCCCCGCGATTAAGAACGCGGTCCCCCGCCCGCCCGCCCGCCCACACACGCCAGATCTCCGTCCTGCCCCCACCCCCACCCCCGTCCTGACACTACGACCCCGGGTCAAGTGCGGCGTGTCCCGAACCGGCAGGAGGCCTCATACTTGCCGATTGCCGGTTCGGCCGCGCACTCGGACCTGCTCCCAAAGTCCTCCCCATAGTAGGTCTGGACCCCCCTTATCTCAGCATTTGTCTTGCGCGGGCGGAAGGCGATTTTCTCCCCGACGAGAGGCTTGCCGGCCGCCAAGGCCCGGGACGTCTGCGGCAAAAGTCCGACGGCGCGTGGTAGCTCAGAAGGCTGTTTCGGTGAAAGAGTCCTGCGGTAATGGCGCCTTCTTAATAATAGTAACTTGAATAAAAATAACATAAGACAACACGAATAACGGGAGTAGAAGAAGAAGAATTAGGGAGGAAGAAAGCGTAATATAGTGAAGTAGATGGTTTTGTATTCTTATGAGTTGTTTGATTTTGAGTGAGTGAGTGGGATGTGTTGTTTTGGTTGCGTCTTATGTTTTTCTTTTATGGTTCTGTTGTGTCTTATTCTTTTTGTTGTGCCCTCTAATTATTCTTTTTCTGTCTCACTGTGTTGATGTATCGCATTGTTTTGTTGTGTCTTATGTTCTTGTACCTTATTGTAGGTCACTGCCACCGGGGATAAAATCATTTGCAATCAATAACAAATAATAAAAATAATAATATGGTTAAGTATTTGTAAATCATTAAAATTGGGCTTGCGGTGCCCCGTCTCGAAAGAAATCATCGTATAGCCGTTAACGCATTAAAAGTAAGTCATGTAAGAGACTACGCCTGTGTTTGATGGGTTGTATTGGGACGGTCGCTTCCTGAGGCCAATTCAGACGGCGAGTATAGTTACGGGGCTGCTTCGAAGCACGAGACCGTGCCGTGATAGCGCCTTCCTAAGAATAAGAAATAGAACGAATATAACTTCAGCGGCTAAGTCCGAAATATTCCAAAATGCAGTAAAATATTCTTAATTGAAAAAAAATGGGCTTGCTGTGCACAATAATGCCGTTAATTGTCTAAAAATAAATTTCCGAAATTTAACTCAAAAGTCATGGCTCTGCGGCTATGTCCCGTGGTGCTTGGAACTTGAAATCAGTTCTGCGGCTATGTCCGACCGTGCGTGTTAGTTGAGTCGCTTCAGCGGCTAAGTCCGAAAATTTCCAAAATGCAGAAAAATATACATAATTGAAGAAAGTTGGCCTTGCTGTGCTTAATAATATCGTTAATAGATTAAAAATAAATTTCCGCTGTGTTAGGTGGGCCTTACTTGGACGGTACGAATTCTGCGGCTATGTCCCGTGGTGCGTGGTACTTGAAACCAGTTCTGCGGCTATGTCCGACCGTGCGTGTTAGTTGAGTCGCTTCAGCGGCTAAGTCCGAAAATTTCCAAAATGCAGAAAAATATTCATAATTGAAGAAAGTTGGCCTTGCTGTGCATAGTAATGCCGTTAATAGATTAAAAATAAATTTCCGCTGTGTTAGGTGGGCCTTACTTGGACGGTACGAATTCTGCGGCTATGTCCCATGGTGCGTGGTACTTGAAACCAGTTCTGCGGCTATGTCCGACCGTGCGTGTTAGTTGAGTCGCTTCAGCGGCTAAGTCCGAAAATTTCCAAAATGCAGAAAAATACACATAATTGAAGAAAATTGGGCTTGCTGTGCTTAATAATATCGTTAATAGATTAAAAATAAATTTCCGCTGTGTTAGGTGGGCCTTACTTGGACGGTACGAATTCTGCGGCTATGTCCCGTGGTGCGTGGTACTTGAAACCAGTTCTGCGGCTATGTCCGACCGTGCGTGTTAGTTGAGTCGCTTCAGCGGCTAAGTCCGAAAATTTCCAAAATGCAGAAAAATATTCATAATTGAAGAAAGTTGGCCTTGCTGTGCATAGTAATGCCGTTAATAGATTAAAAATAAATTTCCGCTGTGTTAGGTGGGCCTTACTTGGACGGTACGAATTCTGCGGCTATGTCCCGTGGTGCGTGGTACTTGAAACCAGTTCTGCGGCTATGTCCGACCGTGCGTGTTAGTTGAGTCGCTTCAGCGGCTAAGTCCAAAAAATTTCCAAAATGCAGAAAAATACACATAATTGAAGAAAATTGGGCTTGCTGTGCTTAATAATATCGTTAATAGATTAAAAATAAATTTCCGCTGTGTTAGGTGGGCCTTACTTGGACGGTACGAATTCTGCGGCTATGTCCCGTGGTGCGTGGTACTTGAAACCAGTTCTGCGGCTATGTCCGACCGTGCGTGTTAGTTGAGTCGCTTCAGCGGCTAAGTCCAAAAAATTTCCAAAATGCAGAAAAATACACATAATTGAAGAAAATTGGGCTTGCTGTGCTTAATAATATCGTTAATAGATTAAAAATAAATTTCCGCTGTGTTAGCTGGGCCTTACTTGGACGGTACGAATTCTGCGGCTATGTCCCGTGGTGCGTGGTACTTGAAACCAGTTCTGCGGCTATGTCCGACCGTGCGTGTTAGTTGAGTCACTTCAGCGGCTAAGTCCAAAAAATTTCCAAAATGCAGAAAAATACACATAATTGAAGAAAATTGGGCTTGCTGTGCTTAATAAAATCGTTAATAGATTAAAAATAAATTTCCGCTGTGTTAGGTGGGCCTTACTTGGACGGTACGAATTCTGCGGCTATGTCCCGTGGTGCGTGGTACTTGAAACCAGTTCTGCGGCTATGTCCGACCGTGCGTGTTAGTTGAGTCGCTTCAGCGGCTAAGTCCAAAAAATTTCCAAAATGCAGAAAAATACACATAATTGAAGAAAATTGGGCTTGCTGTGCTTAATAATATCGTTAATAGATTAAAAATAAATTTCCGCTGTGTTAGGTGGGCCTTACTTGGACGGTACGAATTCTGCGGCTATGTCCCGTGGTGCGTGGTACTTGAAACCAGTTCTGCGGCTATGTCCGACCGTGCGTGTTAGTTGAGTCGCTTCAGCGGCTAAGTCCAAAAAATTTCCAAAATGCAGAAAAATACACATAATTGAAGAAAATTGGGCTTGCTGTGCTTAATAATATCGTTAATAGATTAAAAATAAATTTCCGCTGTGTTAGCTGGGCCTTACTTGGACGGTACGAATTCTGCGGCTATGTCCCGTGGTGCGTGGTACTTGAAACCAGTTCTGCGGCTATGTCCGACCGTGCGTGTTAGTTGAGTCGCTTCAGCGGCTAAGTCCGAAAATTTCCAAAATGCAGAAAAATACACATAATTGAAGAAAATTGGGCTTGCTGTGCTTAATAAAATCGTTAATAGATTAAAAATAAATTACCGCTGTGTTAGCTGGGCCTTACTTGGACGGTACGAATTCTGCGGCTATGTCCCGTGGTGCGTGGTACTTGAAATCAGTTCTGCGGCTATGTCCGACCGTGCGTGTTAGTTGAGTCGCTTCAGCGGCTAAGTCCAAAAAATTTCCAAAATGCAGAAAAATACACATAATTGAAGAAAATTGGGCTTGCTGTGCTTAATAATATCGTTAATAGATTAAAAATAAATTTCCGCTGTGTTAGGTGGGCCTTACTTGGACGGTACGAATTCTGCGGCTATGTCCCGTGGTGCGTGGTACTTGAAACCAGTTCTGCGGCTATGTCCGACCGTGCGTGTTAGTTGAGTCGCTTCAGCGGCTAAGTCCAAAAAATTTCCAAAATGCAGAAAAATACACATAATTGAAGAAAATTGGGCTTGCTGTGCTTAATAATATCGTTAATAGATTAAAAATAAATTTCCGCTGTGTTAGCTGGGCCTTACTTGGACGGTACGAATTCTGCGGCTATGTCCCGTGGTTTGTGGTACTTGAAACCAGTTCTGCGGCTATGTCCGACCGTGCGTGTTAGTTGAGTCGCTTCAGCGGCTAAGTCCAAAAAATTTCCAAAATGCAGAAAAATACACATAATTGAAGAAAATTGGGCTTGCTGTGCTTAATAATATCGTTAATAGATTAAAAATAAATTTCCGCTGTGTTAGCTGGGCCTTACTTGGACGGTACGAATTCTGCGGCTATGTCCCGTGGTGCGTGGTACTTGAAACCAGTTCTGCGGCTATGTCCGACCGTGCGTGTTAGTTGAGTCGCTTCAGCGGCTAAGTCCGAAAATTTCCAAAATGCAGAAAAATACACATAATTGAAGAAAATTGGGCTTGCTGTGCTTAATAAAATCGTTAATAGATTAAAAATAAATTACCGCTGTGTTAGGTGGGCCTACTTGGACGGTACGAATTCTGCGGCTATGTCCCGTGGTGCGTGGTACTTGAAACCAGTTCTGCGGCTATGTCCCACCGTGCGTGTTACTTGAGTCGCTTCAGCGGCTAAGTCCGAAAATTTCCAAAATGCAGAAAAATACACATAATTGAAGAAAATTGGGCTTGCTGTGCTTAATAATATCGTTAATAGATTAAAAATAAATTTCCGCTGTGTTAGGTGGGCCTTACTTGGACGGTACGAATTCTGCGGCTATGTCCCGTGGTGCGTGGTACTTGAAACCAGTTCTGCGGCTATGTCCGACCGTGCGTGTTAGTTGAGTCGCTTCAGCGGCTAAGTCCAAAAAATTTCCAAAATGCAGAAAAATACACATAATTGAAGAAAATTGGGCTTGCTGTGCTTAATAATATCGTTAATAGATTAAAAATAAATTTCCGCTGTGTTAGGTGGGCCTTACTTGGACGGTACGAATTCTGCGGCTATGTCCCGTGGTGCGTGGTACTTGAAACCAGTTCTGCGGCTATGTCCGACCGTGCGTGTTAGTTGAGTCGCTTCAGCGGCTAAGTCCGAAAATTTCCAAAATGCAGAAAAATATTCATAATTGAAGAAAGTTGGCCTTGCTGTGCATAGTAATGCCGTTAATAGATTAAAAATAAATTTCCGCTGTGTTAGGTGGGCCTTACTTGGACGGTACGAATTCTGCGGCTATGTCCCGTGGTGCGTGGTACTTGAAACCAGTTCTGCGGCTATGTCCGACCGTGCGTGTTAGTTGAGTCGCTTCAGCGGCTAAGTCCGAAAATTTCCAAAATGCAGAAAAATACACATAATTGAAGAAAATTGGGCTTGCTGTGCTTAATAATATCGTTAATAGATTAAAAATAAATTTCCGCTGTGTTAGGTGGGCCTTACTTGGACGGTACGAATTCTGCGGCTATGTCCCGTGGTGCGTGGTACTTGAAACCAGTTCTGCGGCTATGTCCGACCGTGCGTGTTAGTTGAGTCGCTTCAGCGGCTAAGTCCGAAAATTTCCAAAATGCAGAAAAATATTCATAATTGAAGAAAGTTGGCCTTGCTGTGCATAGTAATGCCGTTAATAGATTAAAAATAAATTTCCGCTGTGTTAGGTGGGCCTTACTTGGACGGTACGAATTCTGCGGCTATGTCCCGTGGTGCGTGGTACTTGAAACCAGTTCTGCGGCTATGTCCGACCGTGCGTGTTAGTTGAGTCGCTTCAGCGGCTAAGTCCAAAAAATTTCCAAAATGCAGAAAAATACACATAATTGAAGAAAATTGGGCTTGCTGTGCTTAATAATATCGTTAATAGATTAAAAATAAATTTCCGCTGTGTTAGGTGGGCCTTACTTGGACGGTACGAATTCTGCGGCTATGTCCCGTGGTGCGTGGTACTTGAAACCAGTTCTGCGGCTATGTCCGACCGTGCGTGTTAGTTGAGTCGCTTCAGCGGCTAAGTCCAAAAAATTTCCAAAATGCAGAAAAATACACATAATTGAAGAAAATTGGGCTTGCTGTGCTTAATAATATCGTTAATAGATTAAAAATAAATTTCCGCTGTGTTAGCTGGGCCTTACTTGGACGGTACGAATTCTGCGGCTATGTCCCGTGGTGCGTGGTACTTGAAACCAGTTCTGCGGCTATGTCCGACCGTGCGTGTTAGTTGAGTCACTTCAGCGGCTAAGTCCAAAAAATTTCCAAAATGCAGAAAAATACACATAATTGAAGAAAATTGGGCTTGCTGTGCTTAATAAAATCGTTAATAGATTAAAAATAAATTTCCGCTGTGTTAGGTGGGCCTTACTTGGACGGTACGAATTCTGCGGCTATGTCCCGTGGTGCGTGGTACTTGAAACCAGTTCTGCGGCTATGTCCGACCGTGCGTGTTAGTTGAGTCGCTTCAGCGGCTAAGTCCAAAAAATTTCCAAAATGCAGAAAAATACACATAATTGAAGAAAATTGGGCTTGCTGTGCTTAATAATATCGTTAATAGATTAAAAATAAATTTCCGCTGTGTTAGGTGGGCCTTACTTGGACGGTACGAATTCTGCGGCTATGTCCCGTGGTGCGTGGTACTTGAAACCAGTTCTGCGGCTATGTCCGACCGTGCGTGTTAGTTGAGTCGCTTCAGCGGCTAAGTCCAAAAAATTTCCAAAATGCAGAAAAATACACATAATTGAAGAAAATTGGGCTTGCTGTGCTTAATAATATCGTTAATAGATTAAAAATAAATTTCCGCTGTGTTAGCTGGGCCTTACTTGGACGGTACGAATTCTGCGGCTATGTCCCGTGGTGCGTGGTACTTGAAACCAGTTCTGCGGCTATGTCCGACCGTGCGTGTTAGTTGAGTCGCTTCAGCGGCTAAGTCCGAAAATTTCCAAAATGCAGAAAAATACACATAATTGAAGAAAATTGGGCTTGCTGTGCTTAATAAAATCGTTAATAGATTAAAAATAAATTACCGCTGTGTTAGCTGGGCCTTACTTGGACGGTACGAATTCTGCGGCTATGTCCCGTGGTGCGTGGTACTTGAAATCAGTTCTGCGGCTATGTCCGACCGTGCGTGTTAGTTGAGTCGCTTCAGCGGCTAAGTCCAAAAAATTTCCAAAATGCAGAAAAATACACATAATTGAAGAAAATTGGGCTTGCTGTGCTTAATAATATCGTTAATAGATTAAAAATAAATTTCCGCTGTGTTAGGTGGGCCTTACTTGGACGGTACGAATTCTGCGGCTATGTCCCGTGGTGCGTGGTACTTGAAACCAGTTCTGCGGCTATGTCCGACCGTGCGTGTTAGTTGAGTCGCTTCAGCGGCTAAGTCCAAAAAATTTCCAAAATGCAGAAAAATACACATAATTGAAGAAAATTGGGCTTGCTGTGCTTAATAATATCGTTAATAGATTAAAAATAAATTTCCGCTGTGTTAGCTGGGCCTTACTTGGACGGTACGAATTCTGCGGCTATGTCCCGTGGTGCGTGGTACTTGAAACCAGTTCTGCGGCTATGTCCGACCGTGCGTGTTAGTTGAGTCGCTTCAGCGGCTAAGTCCAAAAAATTTCCAAAATGCAGAAAAATACACATAATTGAAGAAAATTGGGCTTGCTGTGCTTAATAATATCGTTAATAGATTAAAAATAAATTTCCGCTGTGTTAGCTGGGCCTTACTTGGACGGTACGAATTCTGCGGCTATGTCCCGTGGTTTGTGGTACTTGAAACCAGTTCTGCGGCTATGTCCGACCGTGCGTGTTAGTTGAGTCGCTTCAGCGGCTAAGTCCAAAAAATTTCCAAAATGCAGAAAAATACACATAATTGAAGAAAATTGGGCTTGCTGTGCTTAATAATATCGTTAATAGATTAAAAATAAATTTCCGCTGTGTTAGCTGGGCCTTACTTGGACGGTACGAATTCTGCGGCTATGTCCCGTGGTGCGTGGTACTTGAAACCAGTTCTGCGGCTATGTCCGACCGTGCGTGTTAGTTGAGTCGCTTCAGCGGCTAAGTCCGAAAATTTCCAAAATGCAGAAAAATACACATAATTGAAGAAAATTGGGCTTGCTGTGCTTAATAAAATCGTTAATAGATTAAAAATAAATTACCGCTGTGTTAGCTGGGCCTTACTTGGACGGTACGAATTCTGCGGCTATGTCCCGTGGTGCGTGGTACTTGAATGGTCGCTCCAGCGGCTAAGTCCGAAACGATCCATAACATAGTCAAATATCTATTACTGAAGAAAATTGGGCTTGCTGTGCGCTTCATAATGCCGTTAATTGTCTAAAAATAGTTTACCGCTGTTTTACTCGGACGTCGGGATTCTGCGGCTATGTCCCAAGGCGCGTGGTACGTGAAAGGGGTCTAGCTCTGCGGCTAAGTCCCACCGTGCGTGGTACTTGAATGGTCGTTCCAGCGGCTAAGTCCCACGGTGCGTGGTAGTTGCTGGATGGCGCGTGGTAGGTGTTGGCCGGCCTCGGCGGCCACTTAAGAGAGTCAAAACTATAGATCTTCGCTGCCACTCACCCGCGGGGGCTGGGGAATCCCTCCAGCCCGCCAGCGCCCCTCCCCCGCGGGGGGGTGGGGGGGCCGGAGTGACTTCGCGGGGTCTCGAAGCCGGGACCGTAGCGCACGCCCTGAGCGGAACAGGGCACGCCGCTGGCGGGGTTCGAACCCAGGACCTTCTTCGGCCATGCAGCAGCGACCCGATTTCTTGGTGTAGGGCGCCGTGGAGGCACGCGGCGTCCCAGAATCCCCGAAGCGAGGTTCGAACCCAGGAACGTCATAGGCCCCTCGCGGCTGCAGCAGCGACGAGCTTGCGTGGCGTAGGGCGCCGTGGTGGCAGGCGAGCATCGAACCGAGGACTGAGTCCTCGAGGCTGGCCGGAGAACACAGGAGCGTCGTCATCGTCCTCGCGGCGGCGGCGTAGGGCGCCGTGGTGGCCCGCGGCATCTCAGGTGGGCCTAAAACAATTAAGCTAGGTTCGAACCCAGGACGGAGTCCGGACCGAGTCCCCGCGATTAAGAACGCGGTCCCCCGCCCGCCCGCCCGCCCACACACGCCAGATCTCCGTCCTGCCCCCACCCCCACCCCCGTCCTGACACTACGACCCCGGGTCAAGTGCGGCGTGTCCCGAACCGGCAGGAGGCCTCATACTTGCCGATTGCCGGTTCGGCCGCGCACTCGGACCTGCTCCCAAAGTCCTCCCCATAGTAGGTCTGGACCCCCCTTATCTCAGCATTTGTCTTGCGCGGGCGGAAGGCGATTTTCTCCCCGACGAGAGGCTTGCCGGCCGCCAAGGCCCGGGACGTCTGCGGCAAAAGTCCGACGGCGCGTGGTAGCTCAGAAGGCTGTTTCGGTGAAAGAGTCCTGCGGTAATGGCGCCTTCTTAATAATAGTAACTTGAATAAAAATAACATAAGACAACACGAATAACGGGAGTAGAAGAAGAAGAATTAGGGAGGAAGAAAGCGTAATATAGTGAAGTAGATGGTTTTGTATTCTTATGAGTTGTTTGATTTTGAGTGAGTGAGTGGGATGTGTTGTTTTGGTTGCGTCTTATGTTTTTCTTTTATGGTTCTGTTGTGTCTTATTCTTTTTGTTGTGCCCTCTAATTATTCTTTTTCTGTCTCACTGTGTTGATGTATCGCATTGTTTTGTTGTGTCTTATGTTCTTGTACCTTATTGTAGGTCACTGCCACCGGGGATAAAATCATTTGCAATCAATAACAAATAATAAAAATAATAATATGGTTAAGTATTTGTAAATCATTAAAATTGGGCTTGCGGTGCCCCGTCTCGAAAGAAATCATCGTATAGCCGTTAACGCATTAAAAGTAAGTCATGTAAGAGACTACGCCTGTGTTTGATGGGTTGTATTGGGACGGTCGCTTCCTGAGGCCAATTCAGACGGCGAGTATAGTTACGGGGCTGCTTCGAAGCACGAGACCGTGCCGTGATAGCGCCTTCCTAAGAATAAGAAATAGAACGAATATAACTTCAGCGGCTAAGTCCGAAATATTCCAAAATGCAGTAAAATATTCTTAATTGAAAAAAAATGGGCTTGCTGTGCACAATAATGCCGTTAATTGTCTAAAAATAAATTTCCGAAATTTAACTCAAAAGTCATGGCTCTGCGGCTATGTCCCGTGGTGCTTGGAACTTGAAATCAGTTCTGCGGCTATGTCCGACCGTGCGTGTTAGTTGAGTCGCTTCAGCGGCTAAGTCCGAAAATTTCCAAAATGCAGAAAAATATACATAATTGAAGAAAGTTGGCCTTGCTGTGCTTAATAATATCGTTAATAGATTAAAAATAAATTTCCGCTGTGTTAGGTGGGCCTTACTTGGACGGTACGAATTCTGCGGCTATGTCCCGTGGTGCGTGGTACTTGAAACCAGTTCTGCGGCTATGTCCGACCGTGCGTGTTAGTTGAGTCGCTTCAGCGGCTAAGTCCGAAAATTTCCAAAATGCAGAAAAATATTCATAATTGAAGAAAGTTGGCCTTGCTGTGCATAGTAATGCCGTTAATAGATTAAAAATAAATTTCCGCTGTGTTAGGTGGGCCTTACTTGGACGGTACGAATTCTGCGGCTATGTCCCATGGTGCGTGGTACTTGAAACCAGTTCTGCGGCTATGTCCGACCGTGCGTGTTAGTTGAGTCGCTTCAGCGGCTAAGTCCGAAAATTTCCAAAATGCAGAAAAATACACATAATTGAAGAAAATTGGGCTTGCTGTGCTTAATAATATCGTTAATAGATTAAAAATAAATTTCCGCTGTGTTAGGTGGGCCTTACTTGGACGGTACGAATTCTGCGGCTATGTCCCGTGGTGCGTGGTACTTGAAACCAGTTCTGCGGCTATGTCCGACCGTGCGTGTTAGTTGAGTCGCTTCAGCGGCTAAGTCCGAAAATTTCCAAAATGCAGAAAAATATTCATAATTGAAGAAAGTTGGCCTTGCTGTGCATAGTAATGCCGTTAATAGATTAAAAATAAATTTCCGCTGTGTTAGGTGGGCCTTACTTGGACGGTACGAATTCTGCGGCTATGTCCCGTGGTGCGTGGTACTTGAAACCAGTTCTGCGGCTATGTCCGACCGTGCGTGTTAGTTGAGTCGCTTCAGCGGCTAAGTCCAAAAAATTTCCAAAATGCAGAAAAATACACATAATTGAAGAAAATTGGGCTTGCTGTGCTTAATAATATCGTTAATAGATTAAAAATAAATTTCCGCTGTGTTAGGTGGGCCTTACTTGGACGGTACGAATTCTGCGGCTATGTCCCGTGGTGCGTGGTACTTGAAACCAGTTCTGCGGCTATGTCCGACCGTGCGTGTTAGTTGAGTCGCTTCAGCGGCTAAGTCCAAAAAATTTCCAAAATGCAGAAAAATACACATAATTGAAGAAAATTGGGCTTGCTGTGCTTAATAATATCGTTAATAGATTAAAAATAAATTTCCGCTGTGTTAGCTGGGCCTTACTTGGACGGTACGAATTCTGCGGCTATGTCCCGTGGTGCGTGGTACTTGAAACCAGTTCTGCGGCTATGTCCGACCGTGCGTGTTAGTTGAGTCACTTCAGCGGCTAAGTCCAAAAAATTTCCAAAATGCAGAAAAATACACATAATTGAAGAAAATTGGGCTTGCTGTGCTTAATAAAATCGTTAATAGATTAAAAATAAATTTCCGCTGTGTTAGGTGGGCCTTACTTGGACGGTACGAATTCTGCGGCTATGTCCCGTGGTGCGTGGTACTTGAAACCAGTTCTGCGGCTATGTCCGACCGTGCGTGTTAGTTGAGTCGCTTCAGCGGCTAAGTCCAAAAAATTTCCAAAATGCAGAAAAATACACATAATTGAAGAAAATTGGGCTTGCTGTGCTTAATAATATCGTTAATAGATTAAAAATAAATTTCCGCTGTGTTAGGTGGGCCTTACTTGGACGGTACGAATTCTGCGGCTATGTCCCGTGGTGCGTGGTACTTGAAACCAGTTCTGCGGCTATGTCCGACCGTGCGTGTTAGTTGAGTCGCTTCAGCGGCTAAGTCCAAAAAATTTCCAAAATGCAGAAAAATACACATAATTGAAGAAAATTGGGCTTGCTGTGCTTAATAATATCGTTAATAGATTAAAAATAAATTTCCGCTGTGTTAGCTGGGCCTTACTTGGACGGTACGAATTCTGCGGCTATGTCCCGTGGTGCGTGGTACTTGAAACCAGTTCTGCGGCTATGTCCGACCGTGCGTGTTAGTTGAGTCGCTTCAGCGGCTAAGTCCGAAAATTTCCAAAATGCAGAAAAATACACATAATTGAAGAAAATTGGGCTTGCTGTGCTTAATAAAATCGTTAATAGATTAAAAATAAATTACCGCTGTGTTAGCTGGGCCTTACTTGGACGGTACGAATTCTGCGGCTATGTCCCGTGGTGCGTGGTACTTGAAATCAGTTCTGCGGCTATGTCCGACCGTGCGTGTTAGTTGAGTCGCTTCAGCGGCTAAGTCCAAAAAATTTCCAAAATGCAGAAAAATACACATAATTGAAGAAAATTGGGCTTGCTGTGCTTAATAATATCGTTAATAGATTAAAAATAAATTTCCGCTGTGTTAGGTGGGCCTTACTTGGACGGTACGAATTCTGCGGCTATGTCCCGTGGTGCGTGGTACTTGAAACCAGTTCTGCGGCTATGTCCGACCGTGCGTGTTAGTTGAGTCGCTTCAGCGGCTAAGTCCAAAAAATTTCCAAAATGCAGAAAAATACACATAATTGAAGAAAATTGGGCTTGCTGTGCTTAATAATATCGTTAATAGATTAAAAATAAATTTCCGCTGTGTTAGCTGGGCCTTACTTGGACGGTACGAATTCTGCGGCTATGTCCCGTGGTTTGTGGTACTTGAAACCAGTTCTGCGGCTATGTCCGACCGTGCGTGTTAGTTGAGTCGCTTCAGCGGCTAAGTCCAAAAAATTTCCAAAATGCAGAAAAATACACATAATTGAAGAAAATTGGGCTTGCTGTGCTTAATAATATCGTTAATAGATTAAAAATAAATTTCCGCTGTGTTAGCTGGGCCTTACTTGGACGGTACGAATTCTGCGGCTATGTCCCGTGGTGCGTGGTACTTGAAACCAGTTCTGCGGCTATGTCCGACCGTGCGTGTTAGTTGAGTCGCTTCAGCGGCTAAGTCCGAAAATTTCCAAAATGCAGAAAAATACACATAATTGAAGAAAATTGGGCTTGCTGTGCTTAATAAAATCGTTAATAGATTAAAAATAAATTACCGCTGTGTTAGCTGGGCCTTACTTGGACGGTACGAATTCTGCGGCTATGTCCCGTGGTGCGTGGTACTTGAATGGTCGCTCCAGCGGCTAAGTCCGAAACGATCCATAACATAGTCAAATATCTATTACTGAAGAAAATTGGGCTTGCTGTGCGCTTCATAATGCCGTTAATTGTCTAAAAATAGTTTACCGCTGTTTTACTCGGACGTCGGGATTCTGCGGCTATGTCCCAAGGCGCGTGGTACGTGAAAGGGGTCTAGCTCTGCGGCTAAGTCCCACCGTGCGTGGTACTTGAATGGTCGTTCCAGCGGCTAAGTCCCACGGTGCGTGGTAGTTGCTGGATGGCGCGTGGTAGGTGTTGGCCGGCCTCGGCGGCCACTTAAGAGAGTCAAAACTATAGATCTTCGCTGCCACTCACCCGCGGGGGCTGGGGAATCCCTCCAGCCCGCCAGCGCCCCTCCCCCGCGGGGGGGTGGGGGGGCCGGAGTGACTTCGCGGGGTCTCGAAGCCGGGACCGTAGCGCACGCCCTGAGCGGAACAGGGCACGCCGCTGGCGGGGTTCGAACCCAGGACCTTCTTCGGCCATGCAGCAGCGACCCGATTTCTTGGTGTAGGGCGCCGTGGAGGCACGCGGCGTCCCAGAATCCCCGAAGCGAGGTTCGAACCCAGGAACGTCATAGGCCCCTCGCGGCTGCAGCAGCGACGAGCTTGCGTGGCGTAGGGCGCCGTGGTGGCAGGCGAGCATCGAACCGAGGACTGAGTCCTCGAGGCTGGCCGGAGAACACAGGAGCGTCGTCATCGTCCTCGCGGCGGCGGCGTAGGGCGCCGTGGTGGCCCGCGGCATCTCAGGTGGGCCTAAAACAATTAAGCTAGGTTCGAACCCAGGACGGAGTCCGGACCGAGTCCCCGCGATTAAGAACGCGGTCCCCCGCCCGCCCGCCCGCCCACACACGCCAGATCTCCGTCCTGCCCCCACCCCCACCCCCGTCCTGACACTACGACCCCGGGTCAAGTGCGGCGTGTCCCGAACCGGCAGGAGGCCTCATACTTGCCGATTGCCGGTTCGGCCGCGCACTCGGACCTGCTCCCAAAGTCCTCCCCATAGTAGGTCTGGACCCCCCTTATCTCAGCATTTGTCTTGCGCGGGCGGAAGGCGATTTTCTCCCCGACGAGAGGCTTGCCGGCCGCCAAGGCCCGGGACGTCTGCGGCAAAAGTCCGACGGCGCGTGGTAGCTCAGAAGGCTGTTTCGGTGAAAGAGTCCTGCGGTAATGGCGCCTTCTTAATAATAGTAACTTGAATAAAAATAACATAAGACAACACGAATAACGGGAGTAGAAGAAGAAGAATTAGGGAGGAAGAAAGCGTAATATAGTGAAGTAGATGGTTTTGTATTCTTATGAGTTGTTTGATTTTGAGTGAGTGAGTGGGATGTGTTGTTTTGGTTGCGTCTTATGTTTTTCTTTTATGGTTCTGTTGTGTCTTATTCTTTTTGTTGTGCCCTCTAATTATTCTTTTTCTGTCTCACTGTGTTGATGTATCGCATTGTTTTGTTGTGTCTTATGTTCTTGTACCTTATTGTAGGTCACTGCCACCGGGGATAAAATCATTTGCAATCAATAACAAATAATAAAAATAATAATATGGTTAAGTATTTGTAAATCATTAAAATTGGGCTTGCGGTGCCCCGTCTCGAAAGAAATCATCGTATAGCCGTTAACGCATTAAAAGTAAGTCATGTAAGAGACTACGCCTGTGTTTGATGGGTTGTATTGGGACGGTCGCTTCCTGAGGCCAATTCAGACGGCGAGTATAGTTACGGGGCTGCTTCGAAGCACGAGACCGTGCCGTGATAGCGCCTTCCTAAGAATAAGAAATAGAACGAATATAACTTCAGCGGCTAAGTCCGAAATATTCCAAAATGCAGTAAAATATTCTTAATTGAAAAAAAATGGGCTTGCTGTGCACAATAATGCCGTTAATTGTCTAAAAATAAATTTCCGAAATTTAACTCAAAAGTCATGGCTCTGCGGCTATGTCCCGTGGTGCTTGGAACTTGAAATCAGTTCTGCGGCTATGTCCGACCGTGCGTGTTAGTTGAGTCGCTTCAGCGGCTAAGTCCGAAAATTTCCAAAATGCAGAAAAATATACATAATTGAAGAAAGTTGGCCTTGCTGTGCTTAATAATATCGTTAATAGATTAAAAATAAATTTCCGCTGTGTTAGGTGGGCCTTACTTGGACGGTACGAATTCTGCGGCTATGTCCCGTGGTGCGTGGTACTTGAAACCAGTTCTGCGGCTATGTCCGACCGTGCGTGTTAGTTGAGTCGCTTCAGCGGCTAAGTCCAAAAAATTTCCAAAATGCAGAAAAATACACATAATTGAAGAAAATTGGGCTTGCTGTGCTTAATAATATCGTTAATAGATTAAAAATAAATTTCCGCTGTGTTAGCTGGGCCTTACTTGGACGGTACGAATTCTGCGGCTATGTCCCGTGGTGCGTGGTACTTGAAACCAGTTCTGCGGCTATGTCCGACCGTGCGTGTTAGTTGAGTCACTTCAGCGGCTAAGTCCAAAAAATTTCCAAAATGCAGAAAAATACACATAATTGAAGAAAATTGGGCTTGCTGTGCTTAATAAAATCGTTAATAGATTAAAAATAAATTACCGCTGTGTTAGGTGGGCCTACTTGGACGGTACGAATTCTGCGGCTATGTCCCGTGGTGCGTGGTACTTGAAACCAGTTCTGCGGCTATGTCCCACCGTGCGTGTTACTTGAGTCGCTTCAGCGGCTAAGTCCGAAAATTTCCAAAATGCAGAAAAATACACATAATTGAAGAAAATTGGGCTTGCTGTGCTTAATAATATCGTTAATAGATTAAAAATAAATTTCCGCTGTGTTAGGTGGGCCTTACTTGGACGGTACGAATTCTGCGGCTATGTCCCGTGGTGCGTGGTACTTGAAACCAGTTCTGCGGCTATGTCCGACCGTGCGTGTTAGTTGAGTCGCTTCAGCGGCTAAGTCCAAAAAATTTCCAAAATGCAGAAAAATACACATAATTGAAGAAAATTGGGCTTGCTGTGCTTAATAATATCGTTAATAGATTAAAAATAAATTTCCGCTGTGTTAGGTGGGCCTTACTTGGACGGTACGAATTCTGCGGCTATGTCCCGTGGTGCGTGGTACTTGAAACCAGTTCTGCGGCTATGTCCGACCGTGCGTGTTAGTTGAGTCGCTTCAGCGGCTAAGTCCGAAAATTTCCAAAATGCAGAAAAATATTCATAATTGAAGAAAGTTGGCCTTGCTGTGCATAGTAATGCCGTTAATAGATTAAAAATAAATTTCCGCTGTGTTAGGTGGGCCTTACTTGGACGGTACGAATTCTGCGGCTATGTCCCGTGGTGCGTGGTACTTGAAACCAGTTCTGCGGCTATGTCCGACCGTGCGTGTTAGTTGAGTCGCTTCAGCGGCTAAGTCCGAAAATTTCCAAAATGCAGAAAAATACACATAATTGAAGAAAATTGGGCTTGCTGTGCTTAATAATATCGTTAATAGATTAAAAATAAATTTCCGCTGTGTTAGGTGGGCCTTACTTGGACGGTACGAATTCTGCGGCTATGTCCCGTGGTGCGTGGTACTTGAAACCAGTTCTGCGGCTATGTCCGACCGTGCGTGTTAGTTGAGTCGCTTCAGCGGCTAAGTCCGAAAATTTCCAAAATGCAGAAAAATATTCATAATTGAAGAAAGTTGGCCTTGCTGTGCATAGTAATGCCGTTAATAGATTAAAAATAAATTTCCGCTGTGTTAGGTGGGCCTTACTTGGACGGTACGAATTCTGCGGCTATGTCCCGTGGTGCGTGGTACTTGAAACCAGTTCTGCGGCTATGTCCGACCGTGCGTGTTAGTTGAGTCGCTTCAGCGGCTAAGTCCAAAAAATTTCCAAAATGCAGAAAAATACACATAATTGAAGAAAATTGGGCTTGCTGTGCTTAATAATATCGTTAATAGATTAAAAATAAATTTCCGCTGTGTTAGGTGGGCCTTACTTGGACGGTACGAATTCTGCGGCTATGTCCCGTGGTGCGTGGTACTTGAAACCAGTTCTGCGGCTATGTCCGACCGTGCGTGTTAGTTGAGTCGCTTCAGCGGCTAAGTCCAAAAAATTTCCAAAATGCAGAAAAATACACATAATTGAAGAAAATTGGGCTTGCTGTGCTTAATAATATCGTTAATAGATTAAAAATAAATTTCCGCTGTGTTAGCTGGGCCTTACTTGGACGGTACGAATTCTGCGGCTATGTCCCGTGGTGCGTGGTACTTGAAACCAGTTCTGCGGCTATGTCCGACCGTGCGTGTTAGTTGAGTCACTTCAGCGGCTAAGTCCAAAAAATTTCCAAAATGCAGAAAAATACACATAATTGAAGAAAATTGGGCTTGCTGTGCTTAATAAAATCGTTAATAGATTAAAAATAAATTTCCGCTGTGTTAGGTGGGCCTTACTTGGACGGTACGAATTCTGCGGCTATGTCCCGTGGTGCGTGGTACTTGAAACCAGTTCTGCGGCTATGTCCGACCGTGCGTGTTAGTTGAGTCGCTTCAGCGGCTAAGTCCAAAAAATTTCCAAAATGCAGAAAAATACACATAATTGAAGAAAATTGGGCTTGCTGTGCTTAATAATATCGTTAATAGATTAAAAATAAATTTCCGCTGTGTTAGGTGGGCCTTACTTGGACGGTACGAATTCTGCGGCTATGTCCCGTGGTGCGTGGTACTTGAAACCAGTTCTGCGGCTATGTCCGACCGTGCGTGTTAGTTGAGTCGCTTCAGCGGCTAAGTCCAAAAAATTTCCAAAATGCAGAAAAATACACATAATTGAAGAAAATTGGGCTTGCTGTGCTTAATAATATCGTTAATAGATTAAAAATAAATTTCCGCTGTGTTAGCTGGGCCTTACTTGGACGGTACGAATTCTGCGGCTATGTCCCGTGGTGCGTGGTACTTGAAACCAGTTCTGCGGCTATGTCCGACCGTGCGTGTTAGTTGAGTCGCTTCAGCGGCTAAGTCCGAAAATTTCCAAAATGCAGAAAAATACACATAATTGAAGAAAATTGGGCTTGCTGTGCTTAATAAAATCGTTAATAGATTAAAAATAAATTTCCGCTGTGTTAGGTGGGCCTTACTTGGACGGTACGAATTCTGCGGCTATGTCCCGTGGTGCGTGGTACTTGAAACCAGTTCTGCGGCTATGTCCGACCGTGCGTGTTAGTTGAGTCGCTTCAGCGGCTAAGTCCAAAAAATTTCCAAAATGCAGAAAAATACACATAATTGAAGAAAATTGGGCTTGCTGTGCTTAATAATATCGTTAATAGATTAAAAATAAATTTCCGCTGTGTTAGCTGGGCCTTACTTGGACGGTACGAATTCTGCGGCTATGTCCCGTGGTTTGTGGTACTTGAAACCAGTTCTGCGGCTATGTCCGACCGTGCGTGTTAGTTGAGTCGCTTCAGCGGCTAAGTCCAAAAAATTTCCAAAATGCAGAAAAATACACATAATTGAAGAAAATTGGGCTTGCTGTGCTTAATAATATCGTTAATAGATTAAAAATAAATTTCCGCTGTGTTAGCTGGGCCTTACTTGGACGGTACGAATTCTGCGGCTATGTCCCGTGGTGCGTGGTACTTGAAACCAGTTCTGCGGCTATGTCCGACCGTGCGTGTTAGTTGAGTCGCTTCAGCGGCTAAGTCCGAAAATTTCCAAAATGCAGAAAAATACACATAATTGAAGAAAATTGGGCTTGCTGTGCTTAATAAAATCGTTAATAGATTAAAAATAAATTACCGCTGTGTTAGCTGGGCCTTACTTGGACGGTACGAATTCTGCGGCTATGTCCCGTGGTGCGTGGTACTTGAATGGTCGCTCCAGCGGCTAAGTCCGAAACGATCCATAACATAGTCAAATATCTATTACTGAAGAAAATTGGGCTTGCTGTGCGCTTCATAATGCCGTTAATTGTCTAAAAATAGTTTACCGCTGTTTTACTCGGACGTCGGGATTCTGCGGCTATGTCCCAAGGCGCGTGGTACGTGAAAGGGGTCTAGCTCTGCGGCTAAGTCCCACCGTGCGTGGTACTTGAATGGTCGTTCCAGCGGCTAAGTCCCACGGTGCGTGGTAGTTGCTGGATGGCGCGTGGTAGGTGTTGGCCGGCCTCGGCGGCCACTTAAGAGAGTCAAAACTATAGATCTTCGCTGCCACTCACCCGCGGGGGCTGGGGAATCCCTCCAGCCCGCCAGCGCCCCTCCCCCGCGGGGGGGTGGGGGGGCCGGAGTGACTTCGCGGGGTCTCGAAGCCGGGACCGTAGCGCACGCCCTGAGCGGAACAGGGCACGCCGCTGGCGGGGTTCGAACCCAGGACCTTCTTCGGCCATGCAGCAGCGACCCGATTTCTTGGTGTAGGGCGCCGTGGAGGCACGCGGCGTCCCAGAATCCCCGAAGCGAGGTTCGAACCCAGGAACGTCATAGGCCCCTCGCGGCTGCAGCAGCGACGAGCTTGCGTGGCGTAGGGCGCCGTGGTGGCAGGCGAGCATCGAACCGAGGACTGAGTCCTCGAGGCTGGCCGGAGAACACAGGAGCGTCGTCATCGTCCTCGCGGCGGCGGCGTAGGGCGCCGTGGTGGCCCGCGGCATCTCAGGTGGGCCTAAAACAATTAAGCTAGGTTCGAACCCAGGACGGAGTCCGGACCGAGTCCCCGCGATTAAGAACGCGGTCCCCCGCCCGCCCGCCCGCCCACACACGCCAGATCTCCGTCCTGCCCCCACCCCCACCCCCGTCCTGACACTACGACCCCGGGTCAAGTGCGGCGTGTCCCGAACCGGCAGGAGGCCTCATACTTGCCGATTGCCGGTTCGGCCGCGCACTCGGACCTGCTCCCAAAGTCCTCCCCATAGTAGGTCTGGACCCCCCTTATCTCAGCATTTGTCTTGCGCGGGCGGAAGGCGATTTTCTCCCCGACGAGAGGCTTGCCGGCCGCCAAGGCCCGGGACGTCTGCGGCAAAAGTCCGACGGCGCGTGGTAGCTCAGAAGGCTGTTTCGGTGAAAGAGTCCTGCGGTAATGGCGCCTTCTTAATAATAGTAACTTGAATAAAAATAACATAAGACAACACGAATAACGGGAGTAGAAGAAGAAGAATTAGGGAGGAAGAAAGCGTAATATAGTGAAGTAGATGGTTTTGTATTCTTATGAGTTGTTTGATTTTGAGTGAGTGAGTGGGATGTGTTGTTTTGGTTGCGTCTTATGTTTTTCTTTTATGGTTCTGTTGTGTCTTATTCTTTTTGTTGTGCCCTCTAATTATTCTTTTTCTGTCTCACTGTGTTGATGTATCGCATTGTTTTGTTGTGTCTTATGTTCTTGTACCTTATTGTAGGTCACTGCCACCGGGGATAAAATCATTTGCAATCAATAACAAATAATAAAAATAATAATATGGTTAAGTATTTGTAAATCATTAAAATTGGGCTTGCGGTGCCCCGTCTCGAAAGAAATCATCGTATAGCCGTTAACGCATTAAAAGTAAGTCATGTAAGAGACTACGCCTGTGTTTGATGGGTTGTATTGGGACGGTCGCTTCCTGAGGCCAATTCAGACGGCGAGTATAGTTACGGGGCTGCTTCGAAGCACGAGACCGTGCCGTGATAGCGCCTTCCTAAGAATAAGAAATAGAACGAATATAACTTCAGCGGCTAAGTCCGAAATATTCCAAAATGCAGTAAAATATTCTTAATTGAAAAAAAATGGGCTTGCTGTGCACAATAATGCCGTTAATTGTCTAAAAATAAATTTCCGAAATTTAACTCAAAAGTCATGGCTCTGCGGCTATGTCCCGTGGTGCTTGGAACTTGAAATCAGTTCTGTGGCTATGTCCGACCGTGCGTGTTAGTTGAGTCGCTTCAGCGGCTAAGTCCGAAAATTTCCAAAATGCAGAAAAATATACATAATTGAAGAAAGTTGGCCTTGCTGTGCTTAATAATATCGTTAATAGATTAAAAATAAATTTCCGCTGTGTTAGGTGGGCCTTACTTGGACGGTACGAATTCTGCGGCTATGTCCCGTGGTGCGTGGTACTTGAAACCAGTTCTGCGGCTATGTCCGACCGTGCGTGTTAGTTGAGTCGCTTCAGCGGCTAAGTCCAAAAAATTTCCAAAATGCAGAAAAATACACATAATTGAAGAAAATTGGGCTTGCTGTGCTTAATAATATCGTTAATAGATTAAAAATAAATTTCCGCTGTGTTAGCTGGGCCTTACTTGGACGGTACGAATTCTGCGGCTATGTCCCGTGGTGCGTGGTACTTGAAACCAGTTCTGCGGCTATGTCCGACCGTGCGTGTTAGTTGAGTCACTTCAGCGGCTAAGTCCAAAAAATTTCCAAAATGCAGAAAAATACACATAATTGAAGAAAATTGGGCTTGCTGTGCTTAATAAAATCGTTAATAGATTAAAAATAAATTACCGCTGTGTTAGGTGGGCCTACTTGGACGGTACGAATTCTGCGGCTATGTCCCGTGGTGCGTGGTACTTGAAACCAGTTCTGCGGCTATGTCCCACCGTGCGTGTTACTTGAGTCGCTTCAGCGGCTAAGTCCGAAAATTTCCAAAATGCAGAAAAATACACATAATTGAAGAAAATTGGGCTTGCTGTGCTTAATAATATCGTTAATAGATTAAAAATAAATTTCCGCTGTGTTAGGTGGGCCTTACTTGGACGGTACGAATTCTGCGGCTATGTCCCGTGGTGCGTGGTACTTGAAACCAGTTCTGCGGCTATGTCCGACCGTGCGTGTTAGTTGAGTCGCTTCAGCGGCTAAGTCCAAAAAATTTCCAAAATGCAGAAAAATACACATAATTGAAGAAAATTGGGCTTGCTGTGCTTAATAATATCGTTAATAGATTAAAAATAAATTTCCGCTGTGTTAGGTGGGCCTTACTTGGACGGTACGAATTCTGCGGCTATGTCCCGTGGTGCGTGGTACTTGAAACCAGTTCTGCGGCTATGTCCGACCGTGCGTGTTAGTTGAGTCGCTTCAGCGGCTAAGTCCGAAAATTTCCAAAATGCAGAAAAATATTCATAATTGAAGAAAGTTGGCCTTGCTGTGCATAGTAATGCCGTTAATAGATTAAAAATAAATTTCCGCTGTGTTAGGTGGGCCTTACTTGGACGGTACGAATTCTGCGGCTATGTCCCGTGGTGCGTGGTACTTGAAACCAGTTCTGCGGCTATGTCCGACCGTGCGTGTTAGTTGAGTCGCTTCAGCGGCTAAGTCCGAAAATTTCCAAAATGCAGAAAAATACACATAATTGAAGAAAATTGGGCTTGCTGTGCTTAATAATATCGTTAATAGATTAAAAATAAATTTCCGCTGTGTTAGGTGGGCCTTACTTGGACGGTACGAATTCTGCGGCTATGTCCCGTGGTGCGTGGTACTTGAAACCAGTTCTGCGGCTATGTCCGACCGTGCGTGTTAGTTGAGTCGCTTCAGCGGCTAAGTCCGAAAATTTCCAAAATGCAGAAAAATATTCATAATTGAAGAAAGTTGGCCTTGCTGTGCATAGTAATGCCGTTAATAGATTAAAAATAAATTTCCGCTGTGTTAGGTGGGCCTTACTTGGACGGTACGAATTCTGCGGCTATGTCCCGTGGTGCGTGGTACTTGAAACCAGTTCTGCGGCTATGTCCGACCGTGCGTGTTAGTTGAGTCGCTTCAGCGGCTAAGTCCAAAAAATTTCCAAAATGCAGAAAAATACACATAATTGAAGAAAATTGGGCTTGCTGTGCTTAATAATATCGTTAATAGATTAAAAATAAATTTCCGCTGTGTTAGGTGGGCCTTACTTGGACGGTACGAATTCTGCGGCTATGTCCCGTGGTGCGTGGTACTTGAAACCAGTTCTGCGGCTATGTCCGACCGTGCGTGTTAGTTGAGTCGCTTCAGCGGCTAAGTCCAAAAAATTTCCAAAATGCAGAAAAATACACATAATTGAAGAAAATTGGGCTTGCTGTGCTTAATAATATCGTTAATAGATTAAAAATAAATTTCCGCTGTGTTAGCTGGGCCTTACTTGGACGGTACGAATTCTGCGGCTATGTCCCGTGGTGCGTGGTACTTGAAACCAGTTCTGCGGCTATGTCCGACCGTGCGTGTTAGTTGAGTCACTTCAGCGGCTAAGTCCAAAAAATTTCCAAAATGCAGAAAAATACACATAATTGAAGAAAATTGGGCTTGCTGTGCTTAATAAAATCGTTAATAGATTAAAAATAAATTTCCGCTGTGTTAGGTGGGCCTTACTTGGACGGTACGAATTCTGCGGCTATGTCCCGTGGTGCGTGGTACTTGAAACCAGTTCTGCGGCTATGTCCGACCGTGCGTGTTAGTTGAGTCGCTTCAGCGGCTAAGTCCAAAAAATTTCCAAAATGCAGAAAAATACACATAATTGAAGAAAATTGGGCTTGCTGTGCTTAATAATATCGTTAATAGATTAAAAATAAATTTCCGCTGTGTTAGGTGGGCCTTACTTGGACGGTACGAATTCTGCGGCTATGTCCCGTGGTGCGTGGTACTTGAAACCAGTTCTGCGGCTATGTCCGACCGTGCGTGTTAGTTGAGTCGCTTCAGCGGCTAAGTCCAAAAAATTTCCAAAATGCAGAAAAATACACATAATTGAATAAAATTGGGCTTGCTGTGCTTAATAATATCGTTAATAGATTAAAAATAAATTTCCGCTGTGTTAGCTGGGCCTTACTTGGACGGTACGAATTCTGCGGCTATGTCCCGTGGTGCGTGGTACTTGAAACCAGTTCTGCGGCTATGTCCGACCGTGCGTGTTAGTTGAGTCGCTTCAGCGGCTAAGTCCGAAAATTTCCAAAATGCAGAAAAATACACATAATTGAAGAAAATTGGGCTTGCTGTGCTTAATAAAATCGTTAATAGATTAAAAATAAATTACCGCTGTGTTAGCTGGGCCTTACTTGGACGGTACGAATTCTGCGGCTATGTCCCGTGGTGCGTGGTACTTGAAATCAGTTCTGCGGCTATGTCCGACCGTGCGTGTTAGTTGAGTCGCTTCAGCGGCTAAGTCCAAAAAATTTCCAAAATGCAGAAAAATACACATAATTGAAGAAAATTGGGCTTGCTGTGCTTAATAATATCGTTAATAGATTAAAAATAAATTTCCGCTGTGTTAGGTGGGCCTTACTTGGACGGTACGAATTCTGCGGCTATGTCCCGTGGTGCGTGGTACTTGAAACCAGTTCTGCGGCTATGTCCGACCGTGCGTGTTAGTTGAGTCGCTTCAGCGGCTAAGTCCAAAAAATTTCCAAAATGCAGAAAAATACACATAATTGAAGAAAATTGGGCTTGCTGTGCTTAATAATATCGTTAATAGATTAAAAATAAATTTCCGCTGTGTTAGCTGGGCCTTACTTGGACGGTACGAATTCTGCGGCTATGTCCCGTGGTTTGTGGTACTTGAAACCAGTTCTGCGGCTATGTCCGACCGTGCGTGTTAGTTGAGTCGCTTCAGCGGCTAAGTCCAAAAAATTTCCAAAATGCAGAAAAATACACATAATTGAAGAAAATTGGGCTTGCTGTGCTTAATAATATCGTTAATAGATTAAAAATAAATTTCCGCTGTGTTAGCTGGGCCTTACTTGGACGGTACGAATTCTGCGGCTATGTCCCGTGGTGCGTGGTACTTGAAACCAGTTCTGCGGCTATGTCCGACCGTGCGTGTTAGTTGAGTCGCTTCAGCGGCTAAGTCCGAAAATTTCCAAAATGCAGAAAAATACACATAATTGAAGAAAATTGGGCTTGCTGTGCTTAATAAAATCGTTAATAGATTAAAAATAAATTACCGCTGTGTTAGCTGGGCCTTACTTGGACGGTACGAATTCTGCGGCTATGTCCCGTGGTGCGTGGTACTTGAATGGTCGCTCCAGCGGCTAAGTCCGAAACGATCCATAACATAGTCAAATATCTATTACTGAAGAAAATTGGGCTTGCTGTGCGCTTCATAATGCCGTTAATTGTCTAAAAATAGTTTACCGCTGTTTTACTCGGACGTCGGGATTCTGCGGCTATGTCCCAAGGCGCGTGGTACGTGAAAGGGGTCTAGCTCTGCGGCTAAGTCCCACCGTGCGTGGTACTTGAATGGTCGTTCCAGCGGCTAAGTCCCACGGTGCGTGGTAGTTGCTGGATGGCGCGTGGTAGGTGTTGGCCGGCCTCGGCGGCCACTTAAGAGAGTCAAAACTATAGATCTTCGCTGCCACTCACCCGCGGGGGCTGGGGAATCCCTCCAGCCCGCCAGCGCCCCTCCCCCGCGGGGGGGTGGGGGGGCCGGAGTGACTTCGCGGGGTCTCGAAGCCGGGACCGTAGCGCACGCCCTGAGCGGAACAGGGCACGCCGCTGGCGGGGTTCGAACCCAGGACCTTCTTCGGCCATGCAGCAGCGACCCGATTTCTTGGTGTAGGGCGCCGTGGAGGCACGCGGCGTCCCAGAATCCCCGAAGCGAGGTTCGAACCCAGGAACGTCATAGGCCCCTCGCGGCTGCAGCAGCGACGAGCTTGCGTGGCGTAGGGCGCCGTGGTGGCAGGCGAGCATCGAACCGAGGACTGAGTCCTCGAGGCTGGCCGGAGAACACAGGAGCGTCGTCATCGTCCTCGCGGCGGCGGCGTAGGGCGCCGTGGTGGCCCGCGGCATCTCAGGTGGGCCTAAAACAATTAAGCTAGGTTCGAACCCAGGACGGAGTCCGGACCGAGTCCCCGCGATTAAGAACGCGGTCCCCCGCCCGCCCGCCCGCCCACACACGCCAGATCTCCGTCCTGCCCCCACCCCCACCCCCGTCCTGACACTACGACCCCGGGTCAAGTGCGGCGTGTCCCGAACCGGCAGGAGGCCTCATACTTGCCGATTGCCGGTTCGGCCGCGCACTCGGACCTGCTCCCAAAGTCCTCCCCATAGTAGGTCTGGACCCCCCTTATCTCAGCATTTGTCTTGCGCGGGCGGAAGGCGATTTTCTCCCCGACGAGAGGCTTGCCGGCCGCCAAGGCCCGGGACGTCTGCGGCAAAAGTCCGACGGCGCGTGGTAGCTCAGAAGGCTGTTTCGGTGAAAGAGTCCTGCGGTAATGGCGCCTTCTTAATAATAGTAACTTGAATAAAAATAACATAAGACAACACGAATAACGGGAGTAGAAGAAGAAGAATTAGGGAGGAAGAAAGCGTAATATAGTGAAGTAGATGGTTTTGTATTCTTATGAGTTGTTTGATTTTGAGTGAGTGAGTGGGATGTGTTGTTTTGGTTGCGTCTTATGTTTTTCTTTTATGGTTCTGTTGTGTCTTATTCTTTTTGTTGTGCCCTCTAATTATTCTTTTTCTGTCTCACTGTGTTGATGTATCGCATTGTTTTGTTGTGTCTTATGTTCTTGTACCTTATTGTAGGTCACTGCCACCGGGGATAAAATCATTTGCAATCAATAACAAATAATAAAAATAATAATATGGTTAAGTATTTGTAAATCATTAAAATTGGGCTTGCGGTGCCCCGTCTCGAAAGAAATCATCGTATAGCCGTTAACGCATTAAAAGTAAGTCATGTAAGAGACTACGCCTGTGTTTGATGGGTTGTATTGGGACGGTCGCTTCCTGAGGCCAATTCAGACGGCGAGTATAGTTACGGGGCTGCTTCGAAGCACGAGACCGTGCCGTGATAGCGCCTTCCTAAGAATAAGAAATAGAACGAATATAACTTCAGCGGCTAAGTCCGAAATATTCCAAAATGCAGTAAAATATTCTTAATTGAAAAAAAATGGGCTTGCTGTGCACAATAATGCCGTTAATTGTCTAAAAATAAATTTCCGAAATTTAACTCAAAAGTCATGGCTCTGCGGCTATGTCCCGTGGTGCTTGGAACTTGAAATCAGTTCTGCGGCTATGTCCGACCGTGCGTGTTAGTTGAGTCGCTTCAGCGGCTAAGTCCGAAAATTTCCAAAATGCAGAAAAATATACATAATTGAAGAAAGTTGGCCTTGCTGTGCTTAATAATATCGTTAATAGATTAAAAATAAATTTCCGCTGTGTTAGGTGGGCCTTACTTGGACGGTACGAATTCTGCGGCTATGTCCCGTGGTGCGTGGTACTTGAAACCAGTTCTGCGGCTATGTCCGACCGTGCGTGTTAGTTGAGTCGCTTCAGCGGCTAAGTCCGAAAATTTCCAAAATGCAGAAAAATATTCATAATTGAAGAAAGTTGGCCTTGCTGTGCATAGTAATGCCGTTAATAGATTAAAAATAAATTTCCGCTGTGTTAGGTGGGCCTTACTTGGACGGTACGAATTCTGCGGCTATGTCCCATGGTGCGTGGTACTTGAAACCAGTTCTGCGGCTATGTCCGACCGTGCGTGTTAGTTGAGTCGCTTCAGCGGCTAAGTCCGAAAATTTCCAAAATGCAGAAAAATACACATAATTGAAGAAAATTGGGCTTGCTGTGCTTAATAATATCGTTAATAGATTAAAAATAAATTTCCGCTGTGTTAGGTGGGCCTTACTTGGACGGTACGAATTCTGCGGCTATGTCCCGTGGTGCGTGGTACTTGAAACCAGTTCTGCGGCTATGTCCGACCGTGCGTGTTAGTTGAGTCGCTTCAGCGGCTAAGTCCGAAAATTTCCAAAATGCAGAAAAATATTCATAATTGAAGAAAGTTGGCCTTGCTGTGCATAGTAATGCCGTTAATAGATTAAAAATAAATTTCCGCTGTGTTAGGTGGGCCTTACTTGGACGGTACGAATTCTGCGGCTATGTCCCGTGGTGCGTGGTACTTGAAACCAGTTCTGCGGCTATGTCCGACCGTGCGTGTTAGTTGAGTCGCTTCAGCGGCTAAGTCCAAAAAATTTCCAAAATGCAGAAAAATACACATAATTGAAGAAAATTGGGCTTGCTGTGCTTAATAATATCGTTAATAGATTAAAAATAAATTTCCGCTGTGTTAGGTGGGCCTTACTTGGACGGTACGAATTCTGCGGCTATGTCCCGTGGTGCGTGGTACTTGAAACCAGTTCTGCGGCTATGTCCGACCGTGCGTGTTAGTTGAGTCGCTTCAGCGGCTAAGTCCAAAAAATTTCCAAAATGCAGAAAAATACACATAATTGAAGAAAATTGGGCTTGCTGTGCTTAATAATATCGTTAATAGATTAAAAATAAATTTCCGCTGTGTTAGCTGGGCCTTACTTGGACGGTACGAATTCTGCGGCTATGTCCCGTGGTGCGTGGTACTTGAAACCAGTTCTGCGGCTATGTCCGACCGTGCGTGTTAGTTGAGTCACTTCAGCGGCTAAGTCCAAAAAATTTCCAAAATGCAGAAAAATACACATAATTGAAGAAAATTGGGCTTGCTGTGCTTAATAAAATCGTTAATAGATTAAAAATAAATTTCCGCTGTGTTAGGTGGGCCTTACTTGGACGGTACGAATTCTGCGGCTATGTCCCGTGGTGCGTGGTACTTGAAACCAGTTCTGCGGCTATGTCCGACCGTGCGTGTTAGTTGAGTCGCTTCAGCGGCTAAGTCCAAAAAATTTCCAAAATGCAGAAAAATACACATAATTGAAGAAAATTGGGCTTGCTGTGCTTAATAATATCGTTAATAGATTAAAAATAAATTTCCGCTGTGTTAGGTGGGCCTTACTTGGACGGTACGAATTCTGCGGCTATGTCCCGTGGTGCGTGGTACTTGAAACCAGTTCTGCGGCTATGTCCGACCGTGCGTGTTAGTTGAGTCGCTTCAGCGGCTAAGTCCAAAAAATTTCCAAAATGCAGAAAAATACACATAATTGAAGAAAATTGGGCTTGCTGTGCTTAATAATATCGTTAATAGATTAAAAATAAATTTCCGCTGTGTTAGCTGGGCCTTACTTGGACGGTACGAATTCTGCGGCTATGTCCCGTGGTGCGTGGTACTTGAAACCAGTTCTGCGGCTATGTCCGACCGTGCGTGTTAGTTGAGTCGCTTCAGCGGCTAAGTCCGAAAATTTCCAAAATGCAGAAAAATACACATAATTGAAGAAAATTGGGCTTGCTGTGCTTAATAAAATCGTTAATAGATTAAAAATAAATTACCGCTGTGTTAGCTGGGCCTTACTTGGACGGTACGAATTCTGCGGCTATGTCCCGTGGTGCGTGGTACTTGAAATCAGTTCTGCGGCTATGTCCGACCGTGCGTGTTAGTTGAGTCGCTTCAGCGGCTAAGTCCAAAAAATTTCCAAAATGCAGAAAAATACACATAATTGAAGAAAATTGGGCTTGCTGTGCTTAATAATATCGTTAATAGATTAAAAATAAATTTCCGCTGTGTTAGGTGGGCCTTACTTGGACGGTACGAATTCTGCGGCTATGTCCCGTGGTGCGTGGTACTTGAAACCAGTTCTGCGGCTATGTCCGACCGTGCGTGTTAGTTGAGTCGCTTCAGCGGCTAAGTCCAAAAAATTTCCAAAATGCAGAAAAATACACATAATTGAAGAAAATTGGGCTTGCTGTGCTTAATAATATCGTTAATAGATTAAAAATAAATTTCCGCTGTGTTAGCTGGGCCTTACTTGGACGGTACGAATTCTGCGGCTATGTCCCGTGGTTTGTGGTACTTGAAACCAGTTCTGCGGCTATGTCCGACCGTGCGTGTTAGTTGAGTCGCTTCAGCGGCTAAGTCCAAAAAATTTCCAAAATGCAGAAAAATACACATAATTGAAGAAAATTGGGCTTGCTGTGCTTAATAATATCGTTAATAGATTAAAAATAAATTTCCGCTGTGTTAGCTGGGCCTTACTTGGACGGTACGAATTCTGCGGCTATGTCCCGTGGTGCGTGGTACTTGAAACCAGTTCTGCGGCTATGTCCGACCGTGCGTGTTAGTTGAGTCGCTTCAGCGGCTAAGTCCGAAAATTTCCAAAATGCAGAAAAATACACATAATTGAAGAAAATTGGGCTTGCTGTGCTTAATAAAATCGTTAATAGATTAAAAATAAATTACCGCTGTGTTAGCTGGGCCTTACTTGGACGGTACGAATTCTGCGGCTATGTCCCGTGGTGCGTGGTACTTGAATGGTCGCTCCAGCGGCTAAGTCCGAAACGATCCATAACATAGTCAAATATCTATTACTGAAGAAAATTGGGCTTGCTGTGCGCTTCATAATGCCGTTAATTGTCTAAAAATAGTTTACCGCTGTTTTACTCGGACGTCGGGATTCTGCGGCTATGTCCCAAGGCGCGTGGTACGTGAAAGGGGTCTAGCTCTGCGGCTAAGTCCCACCGTGCGTGGTACTTGAATGGTCGTTCCAGCGGCTAAGTCCCACGGTGCGTGGTAGTTGCTGGATGGCGCGTGGTAGGTGTTGGCCGGCCTCGGCGGCCACTTAAGAGAGTCAAAACTATAGATCTTCGCTGCCACTCACCCGCGGGGGCTGGGGAATCCCTCCAGCCCGCCAGCGCCCCTCCCCCGCGGGGGGGTGGGGGGGCCGGAGTGACTTCGCGGGGTCTCGAAGCCGGGACCGTAGCGCACGCCCTGAGCGGAACAGGGCACGCCGCTGGCGGGGTTCGAACCCAGGACCTTCTTCGGCCATGCAGCAGCGACCCGATTTCTTGGTGTAGGGCGCCGTGGAGGCACGCGGCGTCCCAGAATCCCCGAAGCGAGGTTCGAACCCAGGAACGTCATAGGCCCCTCGCGGCTGCAGCAGCGACGAGCTTGCGTGGCGTAGGGCGCCGTGGTGGCAGGCGAGCATCGAACCGAGGACTGAGTCCTCGAGGCTGGCCGGAGAACACAGGAGCGTCGTCATCGTCCTCGCGGCGGCGGCGTAGGGCGCCGTGGTGGCCCGCGGCATCTCAGGTGGGCCTAAAACAATTAAGCTAGGTTCGAACCCAGGACGGAGTCCGGACCGAGTCCCCGCGATTAAGAACGCGGTCCCCCGCCCGCCCGCCCGCCCACACACGCCAGATCTCCGTCCTGCCCCCACCCCCACCCCCGTCCTGACACTACGACCCCGGGTCAAGTGCGGCGTGTCCCGAACCGGCAGGAGGCCTCATACTTGCCGATTGCCGGTTCGGCCGCGCACTCGGACCTGCTCCCAAAGTCCTCCCCATAGTAGGTCTGGACCCCCCTTATCTCAGCATTTGTCTTGCGCGGGCGGAAGGCGATTTTCTCCCCGACGAGAGGCTTGCCGGCCGCCAAGGCCCGGGACGTCTGCGGCAAAAGTCCGACGGCGCGTGGTAGCTCAGAAGGCTGTTTCGGTGAAAGAGTCCTGCGGTAATGGCGCCTTCTTAATAATAGTAACTTGAATAAAAATAACATAAGACAACACGAATAACGGGAGTAGAAGAAGAAGAATTAGGGAGGAAGAAAGCGTAATATAGTGAAGTAGATGGTTTTGTATTCTTATGAGTTGTTTGATTTTGAGTGAGTGAGTGGGATGTGTTGTTTTGGTTGCGTCTTATGTTTTTCTTTTATGGTTCTGTTGTGTCTTATTCTTTTTGTTGTGCCCTCTAATTATTCTTTTTCTGTCTCACTGTGTTGATGTATCGCATTGTTTTGTTGTGTCTTATGTTCTTGTACCTTATTGTAGGTCACTGCCACCGGGGATAAAATCATTTGCAATCAATAACAAATAATAAAAATAATAATATGGTTAAGTATTTGTAAATCATTAAAATTGGGCTTGCGGTGCCCCGTCTCGAAAGAAATCATCGTATAGCCGTTAACGCATTAAAAGTAAGTCATGTAAGAGACTACGCCTGTGTTTGATGGGTTGTATTGGGACGGTCGCTTCCTGAGGCCAATTCAGACGGCGAGTATAGTTACGGGGCTGCTTCGAAGCACGAGACCGTGCCGTGATAGCGCCTTCCTAAGAATAAGAAATAGAACGAATATAACTTCAGCGGCTAAGTCCGAAATATTCCAAAATGCAGTAAAATATTCTTAATTGAAAAAAAATGGGCTTGCTGTGCACAATAATGCCGTTAATTGTCTAAAAATAAATTTCCGAAATTTAACTCAAAAGTCATGGCTCTGCGGCTATGTCCCGTGGTGCTTGGAACTTGAAATCAGTTCTGCGGCTATGTCCGACCGTGCGTGTTAGTTGAGTCGCTTCAGCGGCTAAGTCCGAAAATTTCCAAAATGCAGAAAAATATACATAATTGAAGAAAGTTGGCCTTGCTGTGCTTAATAATATCGTTAATAGATTAAAAATAAATTTCCGCTGTGTTAGGTGGGCCTTACTTGGACGGTACGAATTCTGCGGCTATGTCCCGTGGTGCGTGGTACTTGAAACCAGTTCTGCGGCTATGTCCGACCGTGCGTGTTAGTTGAGTCGCTTCAGCGGCTAAGTCCAAAAAATTTCCAAAATGCAGAAAAATACACATAATTGAAGAAAATTGGGCTTGCTGTGCTTAATAATATCGTTAATAGATTAAAAATAAATTTCCGCTGTGTTAGCTGGGCCTTACTTGGACGGTACGAATTCTGCGGCTATGTCCCGTGGTGCGTGGTACTTGAAACCAGTTCTGCGGCTATGTCCGACCGTGCGTGTTAGTTGAGTCACTTCAGCGGCTAAGTCCAAAAAATTTCCAAAATGCAGAAAAATACACATAATTGAAGAAAATTGGGCTTGCTGTGCTTAATAAAATCGTTAATAGATTAAAAATAAATTACCGCTGTGTTAGGTGGGCCTACTTGGACGGTACGAATTCTGCGGCTATGTCCCGTGGTGCGTGGTACTTGAAACCAGTTCTGCGGCTATGTCCCACCGTGCGTGTTACTTGAGTCGCTTCAGCGGCTAAGTCCGAAAATTTCCAAAATGCAGAAAAATACACATAATTGAAGAAAATTGGGCTTGCTGTGCTTAATAATATCGTTAATAGATTAAAAATAAATTTCCGCTGTGTTAGGTGGGCCTTACTTGGACGGTACGAATTCTGCGGCTATGTCCCGTGGTGCGTGGTACTTGAAACCAGTTCTGCGGCTATGTCCGACCGTGCGTGTTAGTTGAGTCGCTTCAGCGGCTAAGTCCAAAAAATTTCCAAAATGCAGAAAAATACACATAATTGAAGAAAATTGGGCTTGCTGTGCTTAATAATATCGTTAATAGATTAAAAATAAATTTCCGCTGTGTTAGGTGGGCCTTACTTGGACGGTACGAATTCTGCGGCTATGTCCCGTGGTGCGTGGTACTTGAAACCAGTTCTGCGGCTATGTCCGACCGTGCGTGTTAGTTGAGTCGCTTCAGCGGCTAAGTCCGAAAATTTCCAAAATGCAGAAAAATATTCATAATTGAAGAAAGTTGGCCTTGCTGTGCATAGTAATGCCGTTAATAGATTAAAAATAAATTTCCGCTGTGTTAGGTGGGCCTTACTTGGACGGTACGAATTCTGCGGCTATGTCCCGTGGTGCGTGGTACTTGAAACCAGTTCTGCGGCTATGTCCGACCGTGCGTGTTAGTTGAGTCGCTTCAGCGGCTAAGTCCGAAAATTTCCAAAATGCAGAAAAATACACATAATTGAAGAAAATTGGGCTTGCTGTGCTTAATAATATCGTTAATAGATTAAAAATAAATTTCCGCTGTGTTAGGTGGGCCTTACTTGGACGGTACGAATTCTGCGGCTATGTCCCGTGGTGCGTGGTACTTGAAACCAGTTCTGCGGCTATGTCCGACCGTGCGTGTTAGTTGAGTCGCTTCAGCGGCTAAGTCCGAAAATTTCCAAAATGCAGAAAAATATTCATAATTGAAGAAAGTTGGCCTTGCTGTGCATAGTAATGCCGTTAATAGATTAAAAATAAATTTCCGCTGTGTTAGGTGGGCCTTACTTGGACGGTACGAATTCTGCGGCTATGTCCCGTGGTGCGTGGTACTTGAAACCAGTTCTGCGGCTATGTCCGACCGTGCGTGTTAGTTGAGTCGCTTCAGCGGCTAAGTCCAAAAAATTTCCAAAATGCAGAAAAATACACATAATTGAAGAAAATTGGGCTTGCTGTGCTTAATAATATCGTTAATAGATTAAAAATAAATTTCCGCTGTGTTAGGTGGGCCTTACTTGGACGGTACGAATTCTGCGGCTATGTCCCGTGGTGCGTGGTACTTGAAACCAGTTCTGCGGCTATGTCCGACCGTGCGTGTTAGTTGAGTCGCTTCAGCGGCTAAGTCCAAAAAATTTCCAAAATGCAGAAAAATACACATAATTGAAGAAAATTGGGCTTGCTGTGCTTAATAATATCGTTAATAGATTAAAAATAAATTTCCGCTGTGTTAGCTGGGCCTTACTTGGACGGTACGAATTCTGCGGCTATGTCCCGTGGTGCGTGGTACTTGAAACCAGTTCTGCGGCTATGTCCGACCGTGCGTGTTAGTTGAGTCACTTCAGCGGCTAAGTCCAAAAAATTTCCAAAATGCAGAAAAATACACATAATTGAAGAAAATTGGGCTTGCTGTGCTTAATAAAATCGTTAATAGATTAAAAATAAATTTCCGCTGTGTTAGGTGGGCCTTACTTGGACGGTACGAATTCTGCGGCTATGTCCCGTGGTGCGTGGTACTTGAAACCAGTTCTGCGGCTATGTCCGACCGTGCGTGTTAGTTGAGTCGCTTCAGCGGCTAAGTCCAAAAAATTTCCAAAATGCAGAAAAATACACATAATTGAAGAAAATTGGGCTTGCTGTGCTTAATAATATCGTTAATAGATTAAAAATAAATTTCCGCTGTGTTAGGTGGGCCTTACTTGGACGGTACGAATTCTGCGGCTATGTCCCGTGGTGCGTGGTACTTGAAACCAGTTCTGCGGCTATGTCCGACCGTGCGTGTTAGTTGAGTCGCTTCAGCGGCTAAGTCCAAAAAATTTCCAAAATGCAGAAAAATACACATAATTGAAGAAAATTGGGCTTGCTGTGCTTAATAATATCGTTAATAGATTAAAAATAAATTTCCGCTGTGTTAGCTGGGCCTTACTTGGACGGTACGAATTCTGCGGCTATGTCCCGTGGTGCGTGGTACTTGAAACCAGTTCTGCGGCTATGTCCGACCGTGCGTGTTAGTTGAGTCGCTTCAGCGGCTAAGTCCGAAAATTTCCAAAATGCAGAAAAATACACATAATTGAAGAAAATTGGGCTTGCTGTGCTTAATAAAATCGTTAATAGATTAAAAATAAATTACCGCTGTGTTAGCTGGGCCTTACTTGGACGGTACGAATTCTGCGGCTATGTCCCGTGGTGCGTGGTACTTGAAATCAGTTCTGCGGCTATGTCCGACCGTGCGTGTTAGTTGAGTCGCTTCAGCGGCTAAGTCCAAAAAATTTCCAAAATGCAGAAAAATACACATAATTGAAGAAAATTGGGCTTGCTGTGCTTAATAATATCGTTAATAGATTAAAAATAAATTTCCGCTGTGTTAGGTGGGCCTTACTTGGACGGTACGAATTCTGCGGCTATGTCCCGTGGTGCGTGGTACTTGAAACCAGTTCTGCGGCTATGTCCGACCGTGCGTGTTAGTTGAGTCGCTTCAGCGGCTAAGTCCAAAAAATTTCCAAAATGCAGAAAAATACACATAATTGAAGAAAATTGGGCTTGCTGTGCTTAATAATATCGTTAATAGATTAAAAATAAATTTCCGCTGTGTTAGCTGGGCCTTACTTGGACGGTACGAATTCTGCGGCTATGTCCCGTGGTGCGTGGTACTTGAAACCAGTTCTGCGGCTATGTCCGACCGTGCGTGTTAGTTGAGTCGCTTCAGCGGCTAAGTCCAAAAAATTTCCAAAATGCAGAAAAATACACATAATTGAAGAAAATTGGGCTTGCTGTGCTTAATAATATCGTTAATAGATTAAAAATAAATTTCCGCTGTGTTAGCTGGGCCTTACTTGGACGGTACGAATTCTGCGGCTATGTCCCGTGGTGCGTGGTACTTGAAACCAGTTCTGCGGCTATGTCCGACCGTGCGTGTTAGTTGAGTCGCTTCAGCGGCTAAGTCCGAAAATTTCCAAAATGCAGAAAAATACACATAATTGAAGAAAATTGGGCTTGCTGTGCTTAATAAAATCGTTAATAGATTAAAAATAAATTACCGCTGTGTTAGCTGGGCCTTACTTGGACGGTACGAATTCTGCGGCTATGTCCCGTGGTGCGTGGTACTTGAAATCAGTTCTGCGGCTATGTCCGACCGTGCGTGTTAGTTGAGTCGCTTCAGCGGCTAAGTCCAAAAAATTTCCAAAATGCAGAAAAATACACATAATTGAAGAAAATTGGGCTTGCTGTGCTTAATAATATCGTTAATAGATTAAAAATAAATTTCCGCTGTGTTAGGTGGGCCTTACTTGGACGGTACGAATTCTGCGGCTATGTCCCGTGGTGCGTGGTACTTGAAACCAGTTCTGCGGCTATGTCCGACCGTGCGTGTTAGTTGAGTCGCTTCAGCGGCTAAGTCCAAAAAATTTCCAAAATGCAGAAAAATACACATAATTGAAGAAAATTGGGCTTGCTGTGCTTAATAATATCGTTAATAGATTAAAAATAAATTTCCGCTGTGTTAGCTGGGCCTTACTTGGACGGTACGAATTCTGCGGCTATGTCCCGTGGTGCGTGGTACTTGAAACCAGTTCTGCGGCTATGTCCGACCGTGCGTGTTAGTTGAGTCGCTTCAGCGGCTAAGTCCGAAAATTTCCAAAATGCAGAAAAATATTCATAATTGAAGAAAGTTGGCCTTGCTGTGCATAGTAATGCCGTTAATTGACTAAAAATAAATTTCCGCTGTGTTAGGTGGGCCTTACTTGGACGGTACGAATTCTGCGGCTATGTCCCGTGGTGCGTGGTACTTGAAACCAGTTCTGCGGCTATGTCCGACCGTGCGTGTTAGTTGAGTCGCTTCAGCGGCTAAGTCCAAAAAATTTCCAAAATGCAGAAAAATACACATAATTGAAGAAAATTGGGCTTGCTGTGCTTAATAATATCGTTAATAGATTAAAAATAAATTTCCGCTGTGTTAGGTGGGCCTTACTTGGACGGTACGAATTCTGCGGCTATGTCCCGTGGTGCGTGGTACTTGAAACCAGTTCTGCGGCTATGTCCGACCGTGCGTGTTAGTTGAGTCGCTTCAGCGGCTAAGTCCAAAAAATTTCCAAAATGCAGAAAAATATACATAATTGAAGAAAGTTGGCCTTGCTGTGCTTAATAATATCGTTAATAGAATAAAAATAAATTTCCGCTGTGTTAGGTGGGCCTTACTTGGACGGTACGAATTCTGCGGCTATGTCCCGTGGTGCGTGGTACTTGAAACCAGTTCTGCGGCTATGTCCGACCGTGCGTGTTAGTTGAGTCGCTTCAGCGGCTAAGTCCAAAAAATTTCCAAAATGCAGAAAAATACACATAATTCAAGAAAATTGGGCTTGCTGTGCTTAATAATATCGTTAATAGATTAAAAATAAATTTCCGCTGTGTTAGCTGGGCCTTACTTGGACGGTACGAATTCTGCGGCTATGTCCCGTGGTGCGTGGTACTTGAAACCAGTTCTGCGGCTATGTCCGACCGTGCGTGTTAGTTGAGTCGCTTCAGCGGCTAAGTCCGAAAATTTCCAAAATGCAGAAAAATATACATAATTGAAGAAAGTTGGCCTTGCTGTGCTTAATAATATCGTTAATAGAATAAAAATAAATTTCCGCTGTGTTAGGTGGGCCTTACTTGGACGGTACGAATTCTGCGGCTATGTCCCGTGGTGCGTGGTACTTGAAACCAGTTCTGCGGCTATGTCCCACCGTGCGTGTTACTTGAGTCGCTTCAGCGGCTAAGTCCGAAAATTTCCAAAATGCAGAAAAATATTCATAATTGAAGAAAGTTGGCCTTGCTGTGCATAGTAATGCCGTTAATTGACTAAAAATAAATTTCCGCTGTGTTAGGTGGGCCTTACTTGGACGGGACGAATTCTGCGGCTATGTCCCGTGGTGCGTGGTACTTGAAATCAGTTCTGCGGCTATGTCCGACCGTGCGTGTTAGTTGAGTCGCTTCAGCGGCTAAGTCCAAAAAATTTCCAAAATGCAGAAAAATACACATAATTGAAGAAAATTGGGCTTGCTGTGCTTAATAAAATCGTTAATAGATTAAAAATAAATTACCGCTGTGTTAGGTGGGCCTTACTTGGACGGTACGAATTCTGCGGCTATGTCCCGTGGTGCGTGGTACTTGAAATCAGTTCTGCGGCTATGTCCCACCGTGCGTGTTACTTGAGTCGCTTCAGCGGCTAAGTCCGAAAATTTCCAAAATGCAGAAAAATATACATAATTGAAGAAAGTTGGCCTTGCTGTGCTTAATAATATCGTTAATAGATTAAAAATAAATTTCCGCTGTGTTAGGTGGGCCTTACTTGGACGGTACGAATTCTGCGGCTATGTCCCGTGGTGCGTGGTACTTGAAACCAGTTCTGCGGCTATGTCCGACCGTGCGTGTTAGTTGAGTCGCTTCAGCGGCTAAGTCCGAAAATTTCCAAAATGCAGAAAAATATTCATAATTGAAGAAAGTTGGCCTTGCTGTGCATAGTAATGCCGTTAATTGACTAAAAATAAATTTCCGCTGTGTTAGCTGGGCCTTACTTGGACGGTACGAATTCTGCGGCTATGTCCCGTGGTGCGTGGTACATGAAACCAGTTCTGCGGCTATGTCCCACCGTGCGTGTTACTTGAGTCGCTTCAGCGGCTAAGTCCGAAAATTTCTAAAGTGCAGAAAAATATTAAATAAAGCGGTTATATAAGTAAGTATGTGTATGTATTCTAACATATACAAAATTTAGTATGATCGGAAATGATTAAGGAAGAGAAAAACTTAATTAAAATTTCTGGCGGCAGCCGAGGGGCCATCCGCCGGTGTCCGCGGCTCTGCCTCTTCCGTGACTGACGAATGCTGAGATAAGGGGGGTCCAGACTATAGTATATGAGCTTGGCGAGCGAGGCTCTCCTCGAGCAGGGGGAAGTCTGAGATTGGACTACCGGCCGCCGGGGACCCTGTCGCCGGCAGGCCATTCGCGCTTCCGCCCCGCGTTGGCTGAGGCAGTTTAGGGCAAGAGTGGCACAAGTGCACCGACCGCCGTTTCCTTTGGGGTCGGCGCCCGTCACCCCGCTCAGTGGCCGGCGAAGACCGGCCGAGTCTCGGGTTCGAGTCGGCACAGGACACTGAGTGCAAGAGTGACACAAGTAACGGCGTTCACGGGCGGCCTCTGGGAGATTGCCCTCAGTACCACCGGGCAACGCGGGGGACTGCAGGCCTCGACCCGCGCCGCTCGATCCCCGTTTAGGGCAAGAGTGGCACAAGTGCACCGACCGCCGTGTCCTTTGGGGTCGGCGCCCGTCACCCCGCTCAGTGGCCGGCGAAGACTGGTCGAGTCTCGGGTTCGAGTCGGCACTCGAGCCTGAGTGCAAGAGTGGCACAAGTGATGGTCTTCACGGGCGGCCTCTGGGAAGCTGCCCCTAGTACCAGCGGACAACAGCGAGGGACTGCAGGCCTCGGCCCGCGCTACTTGCGACCGTTTAGGGCAAGAGGGGCACAAGTGTATCGACCGCCGTGTAATTTGTGGTCAACCCGCGCTGTTGCCTGCGAAGACCGGCCGAGTCTCGGGTTCGAGTCGGCACAGGGCACTGAGTGCAAGAGTGACACAAGTAACGGCCTTCACGGGCGGCCTCTGGGAGATTGCCCTCAGTACCACCGGGCAACGCGGGGGACTGCAGGCCTCGTCCCGCGCCGCTCGATCCCCGTTTAGGGCAAGAGTGGCACATGTGCACCGATCGCCGTCTTCAACGGGGTCGGCGCCCGTCAACCCGCGCAGTGGCCGGCGGAGGCTCCGGTTCGAGTCGGCACTCGATTCCGAGTGCAAGAGTGGCACACGTGACGGCCTTCACGGGCGGCCTCTGGGAAGCTGCACTTAGTACCAGCGGACAACCGCGGGGGAATGCTTTCCTCGGCCCGGTGTACTTGCAACCGTTTAGTGCAAGTGGGGCACAAATGCACCGACCGCCGTGTCCATCGGGGTTGGCGCACGTCAACACGCGCGGTGTCCGGCGGAGGCTCGGGCTCGAGTCGGCCCTCGACTACGAGTGCAAGAGTGGCACATGTGACGGCCTTTACAGGTGGCTTCTGTGAGCCGGCCCTTAGTACCAGCGTGCATCCGCGGGAGACTGAAGACCTCTCCCCGCGCTGCTCGAACCCCGTTTAGGGCAAGAGGGGCACATGTGCACCGATCGCCGTCTTCATCGGGGACGGCGCCCGTCAACCCACGCAGTGGCCGGCGGAGGCTCCGGTTCGAGTCGGCACTCGATTCCGAGTGCAAGAGCGGCACACGTGACGGCCTTCACGGGCGGCCTCTGGGAAGCTGCACTTAGAACCAGCGCGCATCCGCCGGGGGACTGCTGGCCTCGGCCCGCTCTACTTGCAACCGTTTAGGGCAAGTGGAGCACAAGTGCACCGACCGCCGTGTCCATCGGGGTTGGCGCACGTCATCACGCGCGGTGTCCGGCGGAGACTCGGGCTCGAGTCGGCACTCATCTACGAGTGCAAGAGTGGCACATGTGAAGGCCTTAACGGGCGGCCTCTGGGAAGCTGCACTTAGAACGAGCGCGCATCCGCCGGGGACTGAATTCCTCTCCCCGCGCTGCTCGAACCCCGTTTAGGGCATGGGGGGCACATGTGCACCGATCGCCGTCTTCATCGGGGTCGGCGCCCGTCAACCCACGCAGTGGCCGGCGGAGGCTCCGGTTCGAGTCGGCACTCGATTCCGAGTGCAAGAGTGGCACAAGTGATGGCCTTCACGGGCGGCCTCTCGGAAGCTGCACTTAGAACGAGCGCGCATCCGCCGGGGACTGAATTCCTCTCCCCGCGCTGCTCGAACCCCGTTTAGGGCAAGAGGGGCACAAGTGTACAGAAGTCCGTCTCCTGGGGAATCGCGTGCTCGGCTGCCCTCAATGGACAGGCAGAAGCAGGGGTCTGCTCGTAGGTGACTCGGCACTCGAGTGCAAGATTGGCGCAAGTGACGACTTCTCGTGCGGTCACGGTGAGGCTGCCGGCGGTGTCTCTGGCTTCTGCCGCATATATATTCCCGTTCGTGCCCTCCACGTCTTCAGATTTCAAAGTCCCATCCGTGCGTGTTAGGTAGGCCGATTTTAGGGGACCTGCCGCTCGCATTCGGCCGGGTCGCGCTCTCTGAGGCTCAGACGTTACGAGTCTCCCCTGAAAACGCCGCGCTGGCACCTTATTTTGTAGGAAAATTTCACACTTCCTCTAGTTGAACTAACGGATGCGTCGCTGATAAATTGGCCCTTTTTCCGCATAAGACGATTCCTGAGCCTTGGGTGGTGTCTGGATACATCAGGAGGACACAACTGACGGAAGAAAAGCCCGGGTCCGTCCTCCGCCCGGCAGGGGAACGATTTTACGAAAAAGGCCGGCTTCGTTCCCCTTCCCGGCAAGCAGCAGGTGGACGATTTTACGAGAAAGACCGGGTTCGTCCACCTTCCCGGCAAGCAACAGGGGAACGATTTTACGAAGAAGGCCGGCTTCGTTCCCCTTTCCGGCAAGCAACAGGAGGACGATTTGACGTTAAAGACCGGGTTCGTCCTCCTTCCCGGCAAGCAACAGGGGAACGATTTTACGAAAAAGGCCGGCTTCGTTCCCCTTCCCGGCAAGCAGCAGGTGGACGATTTGACGATAAAGACCGGGTTCGTCCACCTTCCCGGCAAGCAACAGGGGAACGATTTTACGAAAAAGACCGGCTTCGTTCCCCTTCCCGGCAAGCAGCAGGTGGACGATTTTACGAGAGAGACCGGGTTCGTCCACCTTCCCGGCAAGCAACAGGGGAACGATTTTACGAAAAAGACCGGCTTCGTTCCCCTTCCCGGCAAGCAGCAGGTGGACGATTTTACGAGAGAGACCGGGTTCGTCCACCTTCCCGGCAAGCAACAGGGGAACGATTTTACGAAAAAGGCCGGCTTCGTTCCCCTTTCCGGCAAGCAACAGGAGGACGATTTGACGATAAAGACCGGGTTCGTCCTCCTTCCCGGCAAGCAACAGGGGAACGATTTTACGAAAAAGGCCGGCTTCGTTCCCCTTCCCGGCAACCAGCAGGTGGACGATTTGACGATAAAGACCGGGTTCGTCCACCTTCCCGGCAAGCAACAGGGGAACGATTTTACGAAAAAGACCGGCTTTGTTCCCCTTCCCGGCAAGCAGCAGGTGGACGATTTTACGAGAGAGACCGGGTTCGTCCACCTTCCCGGCAAGCAACAGGGGAACGATTTTACGAAAAAGGCCGGCTTCGTTCCCCTTCCCGGCAAACCCTTCGCCACCGCGATGCCGCGGCCCTCTGTCCCCCGGACACGGTCTATAGGCGGCGTATCGTGGACACACTGCAACCGACTCACTCGTAGTCCGGGCGCGTGCTAGACTCGCGATGCCAAACGGCGCTTCGGCGCTTATGCATGTCGAGTGAAGAGAGGGAAGGGTGCCCTAATGGCACCACGGTTCTGGGGGCGCTCACGTGGCGTCCCCCTAACGGCACGAAGTGGCCCCTGCTCGCAGGGGCGCACGGAGTGCGAGCGTTGAAGTATGAACTGGACCCCCTCGCCGGACCCATCCGGGACCGCGTGGAGGGGGAGGAACGAGCTCCAAGTGAGTCTTCGGTTCCCTGGTTGATCCTGCCAGTAGTCATATGCTTGTCTCAAAGATTAAGCCATGCATGTCTCAGTGCAAGCCAAATTAAGGTGAAACCGCGAATGGCTCATTAAATCAGTTATGGTTCCTTAGATGGTGGACAGTTACTTGGATAACTGTGGTAATTCTAGAGCTAATACATGCAACCGAGTCCCGACCGGAGACGGTCGGGACGCTTTTATTAGATCAAAACCAATCGGTCGCTCACGCGGCCGTTTGCCTTGGTGACTCTGAATAAATGGAGGCGGATCGCACGGTCTACGAACCGGCGACGCATCTTTCAAATGTCTGCCTTATCAACTGTCGATGGTAGGCTCTGCGCCTACCATGGTTGTAACGGGTAACGGGGAATCAGGGTTCGATTCCGGAGAGGGAGCCTGAGAAACGGCTACCACATCCAAGGAAGGCAGCAGGCGCGCAAATTACCCACTCCCGGCACGGGGAGGTAGTGACGAAAAATAACGATACGGGACTCATCCGAGGCCCCGTAATCGGAATGAGTACACTCTAAAGACTTTAACGAGTATCCATTGGAGGGCAAGTCTGGTGCCAGCAGCCGCGGTAATTCCAGCTCCAATAGCGTATATTAAAGCTGTTGCGGTTAAAAAGCTCGTAGTCGGACTTGTGTCCCACGCTGCCGGTTCACCGCCCGTCGGTGTCTAACTGGCACGCACGTGCGGACGTCCTGCCGGTGGCCCGAGCCGGCGCCCGCGGGCGATGGGGGCGGCGACGCTCCCACGCCTCGGGTCGTCTCGGGGAGGGCCTACACAATCCCGTCGCGGTGCTCTTGACCGAGTGTCACGATGGGCCGGCACTTTTACTTTGAACAAATTAGAGTGCTTAAAGCAGGCAGCAGCCGCCTGAATACCGAGTGCATGGAATAATGGAATAGGACCTCGGTTCTATTTTGTTGGTTTTCGGAAGCCCCGAGGTAATGATCAAAAGGGACAGACGGGGGCATTCGTATTGCGACGTTAGAGGTGAAATTCTTGGATCGTCGCAAGACGGACAGAAGCGAAAGCATTTGCCAAGAATGTTTTCTCTGATCAAGAACGAAAGTTAGAGGTTCGAAGGCGATCAGATACCGCCCTAGTTCTAACCATAAACGATGCCAGCCAGCAATCCGCCGAAGTTCCTCCGATGACTCGGCGGGCGGCTTCCGGGAAACCAAAGCTTTTGGGTTCCGGGGGAAGTATGGTTGCAAAGCTGAAACTTAAAGGAATTGACGGAAGGGCACCACCAGGAGTGGAGCCTGCGGCTTAATTTGACTCAACACGGGAAACCTCACCAGGCCCAGACACCGGGAGGATTGACAGATTGAGAGCTCTTTCTTGATTCGGTGGGTGGTGGTGCATGGCCGTTCTTAGTTGGTGGAGCGATTTGTCTGGTTAATTCCGATAACGAACGAGACTCTAGCCTGCTAAATAGTCGCATCCGGTATCCTCTGTGCTACCGGCGACTCCTAATCTTCTTAGAGGGACAGGCGGCTTCTAGCCGCACGAGATTGAGCAATAACAGGTCTGTGATGCCCTTAGATGTTCTGGGCCGCACGCGCGCTACACTGAAGGAATCAGCGTGTCCTCCCTGGCCGAAAGGTCCGGGTAACCCGCTGAACCTCCTTCGTGCTAGGGATTGGGGCTTGCAATTGTTCCCCATGAACGAGGAATTCCCAGTAAGCGCGAGTCATAAGCTCGCGTTGATTACGTCCCTGCCCTTTGTACACACCGCCCGTCGCTACTACCGATTGAATGATTTAGTGAGGTCTTCGGACCGGTGGGCGCGGGGTTTCGGCCCTTCGATTCCACCGGGAAGATGCCCGAACTTGATCATTTAGAGGAAGTAAAAGTCGTAACAAGGTTTCCGTAGGTGAACCTGCGGAAGGATCATTAACGGCACCGAGAGTGACCGAACAGAGAAGGAAGGCATTAAGAAACCGAGTACGGTTGCTGGCTCTGGGGGAGTGCGTAATCTCGCTTGCGAGTGGACCGCCTTCTCGTGGAAGTACCCGTGTCTGGTCATTCATGATAATACAACCTCTACTGATGACTGAAAAATAGATGACGTCAACCTGAGGGGGGACCGGTCGGCGAAAGTCGCACCGACTCCCCCCGCATGAGGGGGAAGACGCATCATAATATGTGACCACTACTGATGACTGAAAAATAGATGACGTCAACCTGAGGGGGGACCGGTCGGCGAAAGTCGCACCGTCTCCCCCCGAATGAGGGGAAGACGCATCAAAAATTAATAAAAGGAAGGCATTAAGAATGAACCAGATGAACGGGGCTCTGCGGAAGGCGTAATCTCGCCTGTGATTGGACCGGCTCTTCCTGGCAGCGGCCGGATCTCGGAGATAACGTCGTCGGCCTGAGGTGTCCAGGTCGGCGAAGTAATCCCCCGGAGGGGGACGGCAAGACCGTCCCGCCTCGAGGTGGGAAGTAGGAGCGAAAGATGGTGAGTGGGTGCCGGCGGCACGCGGGCTCCGAGGATCCTCAGGGATCCAAGGACAACCCGCGCGACCGCGAGCACTGGGCTTAAAGCCACTTTATCTGCCCACGCAAGGCCGTTTCGGCGGCGCTTGAACGAGAGGGGAGCGCGGTCTGACCGTGCCGCTGTTCTGGGGGCAGCTCCCCCTCGAAAAATAACAACTACCTGTCCTACGGGACTAGCAGTAGCATCCTACCCGAAGCTCTGCTCGAATCTAGAGAAAAACAACCCTGAGCGGTGGATCACTCGGCTCGTGGGTCGATGAAGAACGCAGCTAATTGCGCGTCGACATGTGAACTGCAGGACACATGAACATCGACGTTTCGAACGCACATTGCGGTCCTTGGATTTCCAATCCCGGACCACGCCTGGCTGAGGGTCGGCTACATGAAACCCGTGGGCCCGCGCGGTCTTTAAGATAATAAGGGAAAGAAAGAAAGAAAGAGAAAGAAATAA